>NC_142936.1:20459665-20497165 GCF_046866305.1 Octopus bimaculoides | reverse complement strand
GCTTCTTTAGAAGCGTTCAGATGTATTGAAATATGCAGATATGGAAACATTTTACGCTAAAACGCTTAATAATAACGCTGAATAGCATAAATAAGATAGAACATCCTTCTATTGCAGAAAAAATTGTTATCAGCCAACCGTGAGACGCGAAATCATATCCCTGTGATCACTGGTCGAGTTTCGTGGCTGGCTGCTAACAACTTCTTCAATATAAGGATTTTCAATCCAAACTTTGGAAGCATCTAATGTGGTTGGTATTTTGTAGATAAGAAAGAAAATTTCGAATGCAGTCAGCTGTTCTTACAGCTTTACTGCGTTCGAAATTTTCTGTATATGCTATGTATGTACATACATTATATGTATGTATGAATATATGTATATATAGAGGTAGGTGGGTAGATAGGTAGGTAGGTAGGTAGGTAGGTAGGTAGGTAGGCAGGCAGGCAGGCAGGTAGGCAGGTAGGCAGGTAGGTAGGTAGGTAGGTAGGAAGGAAGAAAGGTAGGTAGGTAGGTAGGTAGGTAGGTAGGTAGGTAGGTGTAGATAGATTTCTTTGTTTTTGTCCCCGTCCACCACTTGACAATTGTTGTTTGTTTTCCCCGTAACTTAGCAGTTCGGCAAAAGAGATCGATAGAATAAGTTCTAGTTTATGTACGAGGATAGACTGAAAAGTTCATAGGCTGACTATGAAGGAGTGATGCAAGAGCTGCGAAATATTGTATACTTCTTTCCAGGTAAACTCACATTTCACCGGCCACAGACTTCCAAAGTAACTATTAACGACTTCTCTTGAAAACAGACAAAACTGCAGCTGCTACCAACAAGGAAGACATTCATTATTCTCCACATGCTGGTGGAAGACAGGCGATATACTATAAATCAAATAGTCAATGCCATTAACATATGACGTGGGAGGGTTGAGAATATTCAGTACAATGAATTTGGTATGGCCGAGGGTTCTGCTCGGCGTGTGCCACGTCTTCTGATACCTGATCAAAAGCGCACCAGGTTACTCACATGAAGAGAAAATCTGACATCGTTTCAGGCAGATCAAGCTAGTTTTCTTGAACATTTCCTAATCGTGGATGAGTGTTAGATTCAATACTTTGACCCAGAGACAAAGAGAAACATCCGTTCTCAACTACTCCAAGGAAGGTCGTGCTCGTTTCATCTACAGGGAAGGTGATAGCCACAGGTTTTTTTTTTTTTTTACACAAAAGACATTGTGTTTACTGACTTGAAAAGGGTCACACCGTCAATGGAGAGTACTATGCTGACTCGATGAGGCAGTTACAAAAGGCTATCAAGACCAAACGCCCGGGGAAACTGAAAAGAGTGGACTTGTTTCATCAGGATAATGCTTCAGCGCTCAAGCCCTTGGTTTCAATAGCTGCTGTGCGTGACTGTGGCTTTGAACTTGTTGATCGTCGTCCCTATTCTCCTGATCTGGCCCCGTCTAACTACCATCTGTTTCTCAAAAGGAAAAAGAACACTTGGCTGGGAACTAATATTGCATTGATGATAACATCATATCTTCTGTTGACTTTTTTGACCAAGACGATGAAAGCTTCTTCACCAACGGGATCCAAGCGCTGCAGCACCGACAGATGAAGTATGTGGTTCGCAAGTGGGGGGTGGCTATGTTGAAAAATAAACCTAATTTGGGTCATATCCCATGAGAGTATCTTGTTCAGCCTATGAACTTCATATTTGTGTGTGTGTGTGTGTGTGTGTGTGTGTATTGGCATATATATATATATATATATATATATATGTGTGTGTGTGTGTGTGTGTGTGTGTGTGTATCGGTATATATGTGTGTGTGTGTATGTATATCGGTATGTGTGTGTGTGTGTGTGTGTGTGTGTGTGTGTGTGTGTGTGTGTGTGTGTGATAGTGAGCATAAGTTTTGTTTAACTGACATACGTCGTTCGAACGGCACGTGTTGGTAGATTAACTTTTCCTCTATAGTAACACTTTTTATTGTTCTTAATCGAAGGCAAATGATGGGTTCCGAACGGAAGCAACGTAGCTTCGTTGAGTTCTTGAACAAAGGTGTAGTGCAGACTGTCTGACATCTGCAGAAAGCAGCAGATTGTTTATAGAGATGGCACCATTGATAAGAGCGTTATGCACATACGGGTGAAGAAGTTTTAAAAACGGGAAACCAGCATGGAAGAAAAATTGTGACTGCTGATACGAATCGCCAGCGGATGGGAGAACTGATTTACGCGAACAGAGGAGTTACAGCCTGTGTGCTAGCTGCGCAAAAGTTGGTGAAAAGCTTTGAGTGTCGGAAAGTGTGTGTATAAAGTGGATAATTCGGCAGTTGAAGGAGAAAATAGCGAATCTCTGATCTGCTAAAAGCTGCTGAAGCCAATGAAGACAAGTTTTTATTTTTCGATCTGGTACAGGATATGAAATGCGGCTGTGGTGTAATGATTCAGAAACAAAGGCTAAGTCCATGGAATGGTGTCACATCCCTTTTCTAAGGCCTAAGAAGTTCAAGAGCCAGCGATTAACACAAAAAGCTATGGTGACTGTTTGGGAGAATGACCAGGTTATCATTCTCCTTGATTTTTCTGGAACCTAACTGTACTGTGAACAGTTTGCGATACACTGAAACATTCAATATGCTTAGAAAAGCCCTTAGAGGGAAAAACCGAACAAGAATCCAGAAATGATCTACAGGCGCAGGCGTAGCTGTGTAGTAAGAAGCGTGTTTCCCAATCGCATGGTTCTGGGTTCAGTCCCACTGCGTGGCACCTTGAGTGTCTTCTACTATACTCTAGTGCCAACCAAAGCCTTATGAGTGAGTTTGGTAGGCGGAAACTGAAAAGAATCCCGTTGTATATGTGTAGTTGGGGTTTTCTTTGTGTCTGTGTTTGTCCCTCTATCACCGCTTGCGGTTCGGCAAAAGGAACCATTAGAATAAGTACTAAGCTTTAAAAAATAAATACTGGGGTCTATACATACGACTAAAAATTCTCCAAGTCAGTGCTCCAGCATGGTCGCAGCCTGATGACAAACAAGTAAAAGATAAAAGATACATTCATCATAACATTGTGCGATCACACACATATACGGCAACCAATAACGCAGTCGGCAGATTGGGCTGTTCAGTTGTCTCCTATCCATTGTATAACCCAGATCCTATGAAGGATAGTTTCGCAGACAAAGACTTGATGACACAGACGAGGTGAAAATGGTTGTGGAGAAGAGTGGGACAACAATGCATACCTGAATTTTTTCAAAGAGGATTCGAGAGCTGGATTTAACGATGGCGCAAATTCATCGCTTGTAGTGGAGACTACGAGGTGGTATCAAAAAGTTCTAGAGCTAGATATATTTAATAAAAAAAAAATAAGGTATTTATCTAAGCTTTAACATCATCTCCTTTGAAATAGTCACCTTGCACAGCAATACACAGGTCCCAGCGTTCCTGATACTTTCGGAATCCGGCTAAGAAGTCGTTTGCCGTAAACGAGTCGAGGACTTTCTTCGATTTGCTCTGAATTTCGACAACGGTGTTAAAACGGCGACCTTTGAGCTGTCTTATCATCTTGAGGAAAGAGATAGAAGTATGCAGATGCTAAATCTGGCAAATAGGGTGGGTGTGGAAGCGATATCATGTTGTTTGGGGCGAGAAACTCACGAGTGAGGAGAGCTCGGTGACAGGGTGCATTGTCGCCGTGAAGAATCCAATTCTTTGCGCTCCTCAGATCTGGCCGCTTTCACCGATTGTCCTCCCTCAAAACTTCAAAACGTCGTACTAGAACTTCCAATTGACGGTCTGGCCCTGAGGAACAAATTCTCGATGCACAATACCACATTTCCGACAGTGACGCTCGTATCACGTCTTTTAGATCGCTCATCGTCTTCCAGAAACGGTCTTCCGTTTTTGAAGCGCTCGTGCTACTCGAAATATTGCGTACGATCCATTGCCTCGTGCCGTAAGCTTGAAGCATGCTTAATATATCTGTAGCAGACTTCCTAAGTCTAACGCAAAATTTCACGCTGGATCTTTGTTCCTGTTCATGACAAAATAGCAGACTACAGCATTCATGTGATCACAAAAACACAAATTTCACATATAAGCATATATATATTTACATATGTAGACGCTTATACACATACATATACACTCGCATGCATAGAAACAAACATGCGCACTTAAATATATATAGACGAAGAAAGAAAGAAAGAAAGAAAGAAAGAAAGAAAGAAAGAAAGAAAGAAAGAAAGAAAGAAAGAAAGAAAGAAAGAAAGAAAGAAAGAAAGAAAGAAAGACTGTTGAAAATATATCTGAGTTTTAGTTTTTTGTTCCCAATAAAAATGTTTTAATATTAACGCATGAATTTCTTGAATTTTGTTTGAAAAAATAGTGTTCCTGAATCTGTCATCGACGATTCTATACATTTATGATCTCCTAACCCTAACCCTAACCCTAATGTGGGCGAGTTTTGCTATATCTTGACACGATTCCTACTTAGAAGAACATTTATAGTTTCTTCCTCCAAATATATAAATCTACGTTATATAACAGACGTTAATCAACAAGTCTGTCAACAAGTTAGAAAAATACCAACGCCAATATAACACTACAAATATGTCTGGTTCAACATTCATTAAAAATACATAGACCACACCTTCATTAAAAATACATAGACCACACATTCATTAAAAATACATAGACCACACATTCATTAAAAATACATAGACCACACATAAAGGGCATATTAATCAAATGAATGCTAACTAAAAAGTTGATAATCACCTTATCAAAAGATCTTATAAAATATAACACCAAACAATATACAATACAAAGACAAAACTATGGTCGTAACTCGAAATCGTACATGGTAGCATATACATGCTTTTGCATATATGTTTTAGGTACCGATGTAGTTGCGAGTACATCCTAGTGGAACATCAAGGATGTGAGAATTGGATTGAGGGAAGTGAGCTGCCGCAGCATTATTCAGTTGGTAATGCCTTCAATGATCTCGAAAGGATGAAAGGCAAACATGATCTCAATGGGATTTGAACACACAGCACCGGAAGAAATATGGTCACACTTTTTATTCCAACTTTCTAACAACGCTGCCATTAAACTAAGATATATTATACTATAAAAACTCAAAATCTTCTTAATAACAAAACACAAGAAGACGGTGAGTTGGCAGAATAGTTATGGCACCGAGCAAAATGCTTAACAGCATTTCGTCTGTCTTCACATTCTGAGTTCAAATTTCGCTGAGGTTGATTTTTGCTTTTCATTCTTTCGAGATCGATGAAATAAGTACTAGTAGAGCATTAAGGTCGATATAATCGACTTACCCCTTCCCCTGATACTGCTGGCAAAGTACCAAAATTTGAAACCATTAACAAAGCAAAAGTATGCAAACTGGCCAACAAGTTACTAATGACCAATGGTGATTCAGAAATTTAATTGTAAACGCGAGTATTGTAAAATTCCCGGCTCGAATTGTTATAATGACTATGCAAATATGCTAGATTAAACACACCGACAGCATACATTAGTCACAAAACACCCTGACTGTTGGTGTGTAAAATCTAACGTTCAAATTCAAATTCTTCAGCAATGTCTACGCTAACCACATTGGTTCTATCTATTATAAATAAAGAGGCATCAAAACATGCTCTACCTACATATTGTGATTTTGATTTTCATCCTTCGATGGTTAATGAAATATGTATCAGTATTATAGAGGTACCATACACTAAGCCTCTCGCCAATATCGAAAAGTCTTGAAAAATCATGCACGTTGCCATTTCTCATTTAGCTAAACCAAAAAATAAAAAACGTATGGTATTTTTTTCTGGCAGAAGGAATTGCGATCTTGGCCCTCGAAGCAACTGAGATTCCTAAGATCACTGTGGTTAAAGTTTCTCTTGAACAATTGTAATTTGACAGATGCCGGAAAGGCATAGACAAAGAGGGAATTGTTGGACACTGATATTTTCGGCAAGAAGGAATTTGTTTAATGGTGTGTGTGGAACTTAGCCGGAACACAATATAGGCGATGAGAGGAGGATAAAATCAATGAATCAGTGATTCCTGGCCGGAAGTAGAACCACACCAGTTGGACTCGATGAGCGGCGATCATTGTAGTAGCTGTAGTAAGGACAAAGAAGAAAGCGCGTTTGTTGGTAGAGGTTGGAATGATTAGTGAGTAACTTCTTGCAATCAACCAAATTATCTTTCTTCGGATACCATCAAGGATATCTGTTTATTACAGAAGCATCGTCGCAGGAATAGTACTCTATTAAGGGCATCACCTGAGCTTTTCAGAAAATTATTAGTTGTTCGTGAATAAAGTATTGTTTGCGTTTGTATTTGTATCGGAGCCTATGATTATATTGAGGATGTAATAAAGCATTATTACTGCAAAGCAAAGAGAAAGACTGACAGATGAGTGACATATTTTATAAATTTGTTAAGACCTTAACATCAGAACATGTCACAGGATTCATCCACGTTAAGATAAAGGCGAATAATTACATACCAATCTGTTTCAGAGTTCCATACAGAGGGAGAGAAATGTTCCTTATAAACTGATAACATATAAGACTCTGGAAAGAAACATGAATACTAGGCATACAAAAGCGTGAATCAACCTGGAGTTTTATACTAACACTGTTGATTGTCGGTTTCAGAGAATTCGATATACAGTTACCAGAACAACTGATCCCAAACTGGATGTGTCACTATTATTCTGCTCGACTTTAGCCTTCTTAATATATCATGCGAAATGATTGGCAAAAGCAAAATGAATCAATTATGAGACATGATCTACTGCTGCAAAAATCGTTTAAAACAAATTTCCGGTCTATAAAATACCTTCTGAAATACATATACCCAGGACAATAAACGGCACCCGGTGGTGAGGCTCCAGTCCGGGAGTTGTGGTGTTGTGGGGAACATGGGGGTCACCCCTTAATTACCATTATTCTCAAGTTCCTCCTGACCCGGAACTGTAATACTTGTCAGCGTTCCATCTATGGGTTAAATAGATTTCTAGGGGGTAGAGGAGGCTCCCGTTACTTATTACAAATTTGTGGGGAAGAAAACAACTCTTCTCGGAGAAAGATACTGATATAAAACTTGCAGACAAAATAGCACCAGTCATCTTGCAATGCCTGTCACTTTGGCAACTGAGAGAGTGGCAAAAATGTTGCACAAGCTTTTGTCACTTTAAATTCAATGACGTACAGATTTCTCACTATTTGATGGTCTGTTTTTGTATTTTATAAAGTCCTATGGCGAGGGAAGCCTAGCATGAAAAGTCATATCCCCGCATGTGCGGGGATGGAAGTAAATCAGAACAATCAGGCTGAATGTGAAATGCAGCTATCACCTGACAAGATGAAGCAATCATCGTAATAAATATAGTTTTATGCAGTTTGGTATCACGTTAGATTTTAGGAGAAAACACGCTTCCAGGACGAAATCAGTAAGATGCAAAATAACTTAAAAGAGCTAGAGAACACTAATGTCAGCATCTCAGGAAGACAAAATACAATACATTGAACTGAAAAAGTGTTCAAATAAAGACTGTTCTAATATTACCTACTGTCAAAAATATGAAAATTCTCATCATTTTGCGGTACCCGTTGCCGTAAATATGGAGTTCCAATTCAAAATTGGGTGGAGGTAAAGAATATGCACACTACCCATTTTCGGCGTAACCTTAATCCTAACTCTAAAGGTAACCCTAACTCTGACCTTAAATCTAACCGCCGAAAACAGGTGATGTGCGTATTCTTTACCGTCGCTCAAAATTGAACTGGTTTACGATGTTTTCAGTTGAGAGAAACATGATTTTGGAATATCTGTATCTTACGAATCAGAAAGGGCGACTTAAGTGACGAGGTGTGATTGCAATTCAGATTTGAAGTTAGATCAGGCGCACCCCAACCGGTATTTATAATAAGAGTCGTGTTTCTCTCTCCTTACGACTATCTGGCCATCCATCTCAATGACTATGATTTCATGAAACAAAATATTTTGTAGAATTTGAAAATATTCTATTATGACGTCATTTCAATTTATGATTTTTCAACAGACAATTTAAGGGAGGTAATAAATTTGATATATTTTCTTGTTCTATATTTTGTTTGGAAATTTAGATTATACATTTCTAGTGCATCTTGTAAATACAAATATATGTACGACTGTCAATATGACGTCATAATTATCCAATTTTTTCCTAATAGATACGCGGTCCATGATTTTCAAGCGAATTTATATGAAAACATAAATTCTAAAAAATAATGATTTATTTAAATTATTCCTTGAATTCACATTCGCAGCGTGAGGGAAAATAAGGTTTTTGTTTTATTTTCATTTTTTCTCCAACTGTTTCAGTAATGTTTTGAGGCTACCGATAATATTTTTATTTTACTCTGCGCAACATAATTTTTCAGGGGCAGTATTATAGTATTAACAGCGTCGTCTCTGTTTGGTAATCTTCTGTATCTTCCTTTCTTGATAGTCAGAGATTGTCAATATTACTTTTAGAGCGGTGAGCGTTGTTCATCGTGAGCAGATTTCTAGTTCTATACAATTTCTCTAGCTCGCTCTTTTTCCGTTTCAGAAAAGGAGAGAATATCTCAACATTGGCATAACCTTATTAGTATTCTTTTCTACTCAAGGCACAAGGCCCGAAATTTTGGGGGAGGGGCCAGTCGATTAGATCGACCCCAGTACGCAACTAATACTTAATTTATCGACCCCGAAAGGATGAAAGGCGAAGTCGACCTCGGCCGAATAACCTTATTATTATAGAAGGCGGCGATGTGGCAGAAGCGCTAGAAAAAATAGTGGTATATATCTAGGTTCTTAATATTCTGAGTTCACCAGCTCAAAATATGTTGAGGTCGATAAAATGAAGTACCAGTCAAGTACTAATCAATATAATTGACTTGTCCCCTCCCAAAAAAATTTAAACCATGTGGCATTTCGTCCGTCCTAACGTTCCAATTTCAAATTCGGCCGAGGTTAACTTAGCCTTTCATCCTTTCTGGGTCGATAAAATACGTACTAGTTGAGTACTGGGGTCGATGTAATCAACTTACCCCCGCCCCAACAAAAAATTCAGGCCTCGTCCCTAGAGCAGAAAGGATCATAATTATTATTTTATTGTCTTTGCACAGTTTCTAATGCTGGAGAGGTACTACGGTGTCAGTTGTTCACTATCAGTGAACGGAGGTAACAACCCTTATTTTTCGAGCGCCATCCGAAGTATTCGAGCGGTTCCAAGCAGTGCTGTTTTCTGAAAGTGCTCCAACCTTATTGCAGCCCTTATTTGTCCCGTGTACTTCTCAAAATTTTTAGTCGCTGTTCCCAGGGCTCCGACAATTATTGGTACTACTACCACCTTTATTATACTTATTTTGCTAGGTATGATGGAAAATGTCAGCTGTCCATAGCCAGCAGACAAAGGTGACAAGCAATGCTGATTTTTGTAGCTGTTCTCTCTTTGTATTTGTACCAATCTTTTTGAGCCATGTTGGTAGTTGAGTGCTGCTGCTTCCAAGTGCGCCATTTACTATTGGTATCATGTCTGCTCTCATCATTGACCACAACCTTCGTATTACCCACTTCAATTCGTGGTAGTTGTTCAGTTTTTCTTCTTCCTCTTTGATCTTGTCACTGGGACAATCTATGTTGATTGTCATACAAGTTCTTTCGTTTTTTATTCACCACAACAATGTCCGATGTCTTGCAAGGAGATTGCACTGAATCATTTCATCCCACAAGTGATCGCATCCCACAAGTGATTGCATCCCACAAGTGATTGCATCCCACAGGATTTTGCACCCCCACCATACCTCTCTTCAGAAAACACGTTACATTCCTCGCAATTTCAAACAAATCCAGTCACTCGATGATCCATGTATGTGGAATCATATATGCTTTGCGATAATCAATCCAGGCCATACACAAATTTGTCCTCCTTCGTTTACAATTTTGCATTACTATTTTGTCTATCAATAATTAATTTTTGGTACCTCTGCATCTCCTCCTACAACCTTTTTGTTCCGTCGGTAACATATTCTTCTCATGAAGAAATTTGTACAGTTCTTCTGCGATTCCTCCTGATAGTAACTTCCACATTTATGGGAGGCTAGATATTGGCCTGTAACTGTCAGCAGCATTTCTTTTTGATGCATCCTTCGCACACAATCCTGTTCTCGTCTTTTTGTCAACCAACCCGAAATTTCTTCTCCATCTATCAATGCATCAAATTGCTCTGCGATCAATTTATGGTACCTACTGACTTTTTATCCAAAATCCCCGTACACCATCAGGTCCTGTTGCTTTCCAATTACTTATTATTTTACTCATATTTCTGATACTGCCTTCTGTGAAGTGAATAGCCGTTCTGCTGCAGTATCATGTTGTTCTTGCTTACTCTAAATCTTACCCCAACACTGTCGGCTTTCATCAGTATCAGTAAATAATCTTTCATATTCTATATCAACATTAATTTCTTGATAAAATCTTTATTGGTTGATTCTAAACAAATGATTTTTCCGGCATTGCTTAATCCGTTGTTCAAACCTAAGTTAGCTTTGCATTTTTTGGCAAGTATGCACTGCTTCAGTTCTTCAATTGCAGCATTCAGATCTTTTGCATCTACACCATACTTCTACAATTTTTCAAATTTGCGATCATTCTTCAATTCTCCTTTCCTTTCCTGACAATTGTTGACACTACACTGTTCCAGGGGTTTATATCCTCTGGAAATCTACTTTTCCACTAAAGCTGTTTATTTCCTCCTCTATCCGTCAATGCTTTGTTCTCAATAGTTCTCAAACCCATTCTTTCTGTCACAATCCTACTTGAAGCTTTGATGAGTTTGTTTGCGTAATGTTCATTGTTTCAATATGTCTCAATGCATTATTGACTTTACTTTCTCTTGGTTTAGTCTCCGTTGGTTAGCCTTCTTAAAATCGCGCGCAAATTCTGTTTTTTCTTTATTTAATAGATCCAAAATCTTGTTTATTATCATTTTGTCTTCATTGTTAAAATAGTCACTGATCTCGAGTCTCACTATTCACAGTAGTATATTCTTGCGAACAATTGTCCATCTCTTCCACTATACTACTTTCGTTTCTCGTATGCCCAGCGTCACCTGATATCCTCTTTTAATGCTTTCTAGCTCCAGTTCTGTTAACCATCCATTCTTTCGTATTGCTCTTCTTGGTCACATAATCTCTGTCCAATAATTTCAAACCTATCCATTGCTTTTCATTCTTTGTGCACGCCATTGGCTTCCATTGGGATGCTCCGGTAGTAACACTTCATAACCATCATGTTTGCTTGTTTACTCGACTTCTGTCTCGCAGCATGGCTTGTAGTGGCTGGATTACGACCGGGCCCACCCTGCTGCGGCACCGTCACCATTGGTTCCAGTCCCGTTCACACCGTTATCGCTGGCTATTTTGCCTTGGCATATTCACTCACAAATGAGATGTGTTTTTAGGTTACCACCAACCGGTATTTTTATCGAGACACCATCTCTATCAAGTTTACCCGTCAAAGCGGCAGATGCCTTGCTCCCCTGGTCTTCAAATCAGAGTGGTCCTTCTCATAGGCTGCTTGCCATCCAAGGTTAACGAGTACAGCCTACTCAGAGCATTGGCTATTTGAATGCGCCAGATATTCGCCTTTCTACTCCCTTCTTCTGCTAGTTCGGCGAAGGCTCGGGTTTGACTGTCAGAGGCTGTTTTGCGCAGGTCATTGGCGCATTTCATAAGTGAAGGGCGCTGAAATCCCTTCACCACCCCGATATTGACTTCTTTTTGTCCCTCCCCCTCTTCAGCTTGCTATGACTATCACTATTATTACCATCTCCATTATCATTGTTACTATAATTATCATTGCCACAGTTACTGCCATTACCACTAGTATCAACAATATTCATACCATTATTAATTATCATTAATGTCAACACTTTCACTACCACCATAATTGCAATTATCACCTCCATCATCGTTACTATCACTCTAATATTTATAGTCAACACTACCAAGGCATTATTGAGGCTTTTAATGTTAGAACATAATCGCCGGATTGGTTCGGTTGCTTGGACTTCTGTTTATTCCTTGTATATGGAAACAGTAGGCCCCCAGATGGATAAGGTCACACTAGTAGGAATTAAAGCTTATACATACATGTGGAGAGGAGGGCATCTAAATAATATTATTTCTAATATTACAATTACTACCACCAATAAAACTATAACCACTAATATTATTATTATTATCATTATTATTATTATTATTATTATTATTATTATTATTATTATTATTATTATTATTATTATCATTATCATTATTATTATTATTATTATTACTATTATTATATTGTCTTTGCACAGCTTCTAACGCTGGAGATGTACTACGGTGTCAGCTTTTCACTACCAGTGAACTAAGGTAATAACCCTTATTTTTCGAGCACCATCCGGAGTATTCGAGCAGTTCCAAGCAGTGCTGTTTTCTGCAAGTGCTCCACTCTTATTGCAGCCCCTATTTGTTC
Source organism: Octopus bimaculoides (assembly GCF_046866305.1). Lineage (NCBI taxonomy): Eukaryota > Metazoa > Mollusca > Cephalopoda > Octopoda > Octopodidae > Octopus > Octopus bimaculoides. The sequence continues at coordinate 20,484,596 of NC_142936.1, read as the reverse complement.
CATGTACTTCTCAAGATGTTTACATAACTGCTTAACTTCCCAAGCTAACCTGTTTTTTCTATTGACTTTTCTTTGTTCCTCATCGCATACCTTGTGGTCAGCCGGGCATGCTATATCTATGATCCAGCATCGTTTGCTTTTTTTTCTCAATTAAGACAATGTTGATTTCATATTCTCTATCTCATGGTCGCATTGAATCATAAAATCCCATAGGATCTTTGCATTATCATTTTCGATAATTGCCTTCAGGTTTATGTTATACCACATTTTTGCTCTGTCAGGTCCATACTTGTTGCAGAGTGTCTAAAGGTCAATCCTTGCTATATTGTCATGACATCTCTTATAATCTTTCTGGGCTAGTGACGTACATTGACTGGTAATATGCCATACGGTTTCACCATGTAGTCCACAAATTCTGCACTTATCACTTTCTGGTTGTCTCGACTAAAGGCGGTGCTCCAGCATGGCCGCAGTCAAATGACTGAAACAAGTAAAAGAGTAAGGAACTGAACTACACACAGTAATAAATAATATACACAGTGAAAAATATATAAACTCCATTGAAAAAAGATTGTGAAGAAAAAATGTCTGATAAAACTGGAACTCTAACACAGAACTGGACTACTACACATTGACACGGACAGACTATATGTACCAAGAAACAGAGGGGGAAGAGGACTGATTGGATGCAAGCACAGCATTAGAGCAGAAGAAAACTACATAGCATGGTATGTAAAAAATGCCACAGAACCGTTATTATTGGAAGTAAGAAGGTCAGGTTGGTGTTGGATGGAAGATTGCAAAGATAAAGCACTGTACAAGCACTTGAGAATAAATGAAACTGTAAATACGTGGATAAAGAAACGAATGCCTGGACAATTTCATAGGGATGTTGAAGACAAACAGAGAAAAAAATGGCTTTGGATGACTAAAAGTAAGAAAGAGAAACGATCGAATTATAACTAAGATCGAGAGAGAGAGAGAGAGAGAGAGAGAGAGTTGCTATACAGAATTTTAAACATTAAACTTTTCGAAAAATAAAAAGAAATAAGTTCGTTCTAACTACACGATCGCTTGCACATATATTTACCATTAGAGCTCCTAAATCCGGCTGGTTTCAGTGAGCATTGTTATTCAGGAATAGCAAAGTTATGTCTTCAGAGGGGGAAAATGAATTCTCACCTAGTGTTGAAGTTGTGCTTGTCCAAAATAGAGGTGTATTTGCTACTGTGTTAGAGAAGATTTATCTAGGATGGGCAAGGAAGAGATAGAGTAAGAGAGACAGTTATTATTGTTGTTGTTGTTGTTATTGAAGAGGTGACATTTTTTTACTGGTCATACTTCAAAAATCCTGCAGAGAATTTTTGCAGTTTCTAGCAATGTGAATTTTTGTTGGTGTTCTATCTTTACATTTGTACAAATCTTTCTTTTTGAGCCACTTTGGTAGAGTGCTGATTGCGCCAATCAATAATGGTGTCCCGTTTACTTTCCTCATTGACTACAACCTGCATATTTCCCACTTCAATTCGTCGTAGTTGTTCACTTTTCTTCTTTCTCTTTGACCTTGTTATCACCGGGACAATCTATATCGGTTATCATGCATGTTTGTATCTTTTTCTGTTCACGACAACGTCAGGTTTCCGATGCCCAATCTAACAGTCACACTGAATCATTGCATCCCTCGGGATTTTGCAGTCCTCAATCTTAGTAACACCCTCTGGAGTTTAGTCATACCAAGTCTTTAATCTTTCCAGGCCATAATTTTCGCTGAGCTCCAAGTGGATCTTTTTTGCTACATTGTCATGTCATCTTTTGTATTTGCGTTGTGCCAATATTGGACATTCACTAACAATGTGTCATACTGTTTCATTCTTCTCACCACACACTCTCTAGTTCTCGCTCTCGGTTGTGTTACCAATTCTGCACCTCACATAGTTTGTCCTCCATTCTTGTTCTTGTGCCGCGCATATAAGTGCTTCTATATCCATCTTCAGGTCACTCCTCCACATCTTTTATACTTGTCTTGGAGCTCGAATCTCCTGCAAACTGACCGTATATTTTTTTCCCTTTACATGCAATTTCTTTTTTCGAGTTGTTCCTTTCCTCTTTAAATTTCTCTTAAGACAATTATTAATTTTGATGATGCCGGACTTCTTCACATCTATCAGCCACGGTTCCGCAGCCTATTTTACATACCAACCTAAACTGCTTTCCTCTGCTTCAGCATAATGTTGATGTTGTTGTTGTTGTTGTTGTTGTTGTTGTTGTTGTTGTTATTGCTGCTGTCGCTGCTGCTGTTGTTGTTTGTTGTTGGCGAGTTGGACCACTACAAAAAGTTCCTTCTGGTCAAGAATTGACTTGGATAACATCGACCAACGCCCTACTTTTAGAATTGTTGGCGTTGTGCCTAAATCAGAATCCATCTTCAACATCGTCATCGTCATTGCGTTTTTAATAGCTTCTTGCAAATTTCTACTGCATCACCATATGTACATTAGGGTCCCGTTATATTTGCAGCATTGTATTTTAATATGAACATTTGTGTACGGGTGCTCCATCATTTTTTCCTTTGTTAAAAGGTGTATCTTGTTGATTCTGGCGTTTAGTGTTTCTGTTGTGTAGAATACTTAGTGTGATTTGTATTTCTTTGTTGGGTAGTATTTGTACCTTGTATCTGCCGTATCATTGACGCTATGCTTTTTAGTGTTGTATGGTGATTGTATTGAATATGGATTACATTAGTGAGTAGAAACTGTTGAGAATAGGCTGATATAGTATTCTGTATCAGTTGCATAAGAATAATTGCTGCGTACGTTTATCGGAAAGTGGTTTTGTTTGTATTATTGTTGATGATGGCTCCTTAGAGTCAACTGTAGGGTGAGTTGTGTTATGTTATTAAATTGAGATTGTATAAAATACGTGTTGTATGAATGGATTGTACTATTTGAACAGTGCTACTAAATTAATAAAGCGTTTTGCGCAGGATGCGAACTGTACCTTTCGGGGCTTCGTTTTTGTGTTGTTTTGAGAAGAAGGAAGGGCGAGTGATGGGGAGAGAAAATGATCCCTGTCAGTAATGAGTGATAAAGGAGTAAATAATGGAATAAGAGAGGAGGCGAGTTAAAGTTATCTATGAAGGAATAATGGTAAATGACATTGAATAGCCTGATGCAATGCGAAGTTATATATTGTTACACAAATGGTGAGATGGAGAGAGATTGTCTTATAGAAGCAAGACGCAGTAACAAGAGAGAAAGTGGGAGCCAAAGAGTGACAAAGAAATAAAAGGATGGTCTCATTCAGGGAAACTTAATATGAATATAACAGTGAGAAAGATCCAGATGTAAATATCATACTTCCTACTCTTTATTATCACCACAATCGACATTTTTACATCCGTTTCTACAGTGGCTTTTTCTTTCTCACAGCCGTCAGCATTTCAACCTATTTTGTATTTGTTGGGTCTGTAATATTATTATTTGACAGAATCGTTAAGCCATTGAACAAAATATCTTGCACTTATACATTCAATGTATTTTAAGTTTTAAGTTATGTGTTCCATTTTTTCTTTTATTCGTCCTTGATCATATGATTCTTGTATTTTTTCTACATTGTTTATATAACCAGGCTTGTTTTGTGTTTCCATCTTATATTTCTGTTTGTATTATGTTTATTTTAATAAATCCATGTGTAATTATTTTCATCTTTCTGGCATTTTTATTTTCTAAAGTTTGATTTATAATGTAATTCTCTGAATTTATATCTGCTCCTGGTTACAGTTTTATAAAATTCACTGAGTTCTAAACCATTGTGTGTGTGTGTGTGTGTGTGTGTGTGTGTGTGTGTGTGTGTGTGTGTGTGTGTGTGTGTGTGTGTGTGTGTGTGTGTGTGTGTGTGTGTTTGTGTGTGTGTGTGTGTGTGTGTGCGCATAGAGCGAGAGAGAGATCTTCTCTCTTGCTGTCTCAGATTTTGAAATTCAAAAATTAAGTGAAAATTTTCAAAGTTGGTATGTTGATGTACTTTTTCACGCTAAATCCAATCTAGAGATTCATTTATTCCAGAAAAACTTTAGAAAAGATGTTACAGAGTTTTAATGTTTGTCCAGTCAGAAAACAGGATTTGTGCGTGATAGCTGCGTATCATAAAATAAAAGTAAACATTAGAAAACGAAGTTTTAAACAAAATGAAAGAAATTGCATGTTATATAAAGAGAGTTGAGTACTAGGCTCGATGTAATCAACTAACACCTTCGCCGGAATTATTGTTATTATTATTATTATTATCATTATTATTATCATTATTATTATCATCATCATCATCATCATCATCATCATCGTCATCATTATTATTATTATTAATATTATTATTATTATTATTATTATTATTATTATTATTATCATTATTATTAATATTATTATTATCATTATTATTATTATTATTAATATTATTATTATCATTATTATTATTATTATTAATATTATTATTATCATCATCATCATCATCATCATCATCATCATCATCATCATCATCATTATTATTATTATTATTATTATTATTATTATTGATATTGTTATTATTATTATTATTATTATTATTATTATCATAAGGCAGCGAGCCGGTAGAATCGTTAGCACGCCGGGCAAAATGCTTAGCAGTATTTCGTCCGTCTTTACGTTCTAAGTTCAAATTCCGGCGAGCTCTACTTTGCCTTTCATCCTTTCGGAGTCGATAAATTAAGTACCAGTTGAGTACTGGGGTAAATCTAATCGACTGGCCCCCCCTTCTCCAAAAATTTCAGGCCTTGTGCCCATAGTAGAAAGGATTATTATAATTATATTTTGCTCTTTATCACAGGTTTTTTTTTTGGAGCTCCTGGTGCCTTGCTTGCGTTGCGGGCTTACTACCTGCAGCCTACGGTACCATGTTATTCGTTCTTTTCAGCTATCAAATACTTTCCTGATTATTCTGCCCGTGCCAAGGAAGCAAACCTTTTGTAACAGTTCTACTGGGAACTCTATTCCAATTTCCTTTATATTCCCCTTGTACCTTCTGATACTGTTCCAAAGGATCCACAATAACTGGAACTATCTTCACCTTCATTTTCCATAACTGAGCTATTTCGTACTTAAGAAGGTTGTATTTATCTATCTTCCTTCTTGACTATTCGTGGGTCAAAGGGGTATGCAACGTCAACTATATAGCATATGTGGTGCACCTTGTCTACCACCACTGTGTCCGGTCTGTTATGCTCTAGCACCTGATTGGCTTGGATTAGGAAATCCCAGGAGATTTTGCCAGTCTCCGACTCTGCCACTCTCTGTGGTTTGTGCTCATACCACATCTTGCCTCTCTCTAGCCCCTACTTTTCGCGCAGTGTCCAATGTAGCATTTTCGCTACCTGGTCGTGTCGCCACTTGTAGTGGTTTTGGGCAATTCTAGGGCATTCGTTCGTGATATGGGCAATGGTTTCAGAATGATTAACAAGTGGCGTTGTGAAACAGTCGAATCGTCGGCGACTAAACCGGCAACCCCACTAAGCTTGCTTGATGAGGAGGGTGAATTTTCGACACCCTGCTGGATTAAAAGCAAAGCTTGGCAAAGGGGAGAGGAGCTCAGAAGAGTCAATGGCCATTAAGAAAACAGGTAAACAGAACTCGTGAGCCTTGGTTGACAGTCTATCTAGGAGAAGGAACACGCTGGTTTAAAACTGCGGTTGATAGGTCTCGCCAGGGACGAAGGTGAATGAACCGCGAATCGGGACTTAAGTCCAGAGAAATATTTGGACGAAGATATGGGACCAACTGACGCTCACCTGTCTCCTGGAGAGAATCATGGTCCCTAACTCACAGAAATGCGAAGGGAACAGGTCCAACTTATGGGTAGTAAGATCTCTGCAGTCTTTTAGGACAAGTTGGTAGATTGAGAAGAGGAGAATTGCAGAACAAAAGCATAAGAATAATGCTGGAAAGAATATACAGAATTAGAGATAAAGATTATTATTATTATTATTATTATTATTATTATTATTGTTATTATTTTTATTTTTATTATTATTATTATGGCAGCGATCAGGCAGAATCATTAACACGCCGGGCAAAATACTTAACGGCATTTCGTCCGTTTTTATGTTCTGAATTCAAATTCCGCCGAGGTCGGCTTCACCCTACATCATTCGGGATCAATAAATTAAGTACCAATGAAACACTGGGGTCGATATAATCAACTAGTCCTCTCCAACAAAATTCAGATCTTGTGCCTTTAGTAGAAAGGACTATTATTATTATCATTATTAAGGCGGCGAGTTGGCAGAATTGTTAGCTCGCCAGACAAAATGCTTAGCGTGTTGAGTTCAAATTCCGCCGAGGTCGACTTTAACTTTTATCCTTTCGATGTCGATAAAATAAGAACTAGGTGTGCACTGAAGTCAATGTAATTGAGCAGGCCCACCCCACAAAATTTCTGGCCGTATAGTAGTAAGAATTATTGTATTTATGATTCTCACTTCAAAGGCGACGAGCAGACAGAATCGTTAGCACCTTCGGACAAAATGCTGGGCAGCAATTTTCCAGTACTTTACGTTCTGAGCTCAAATATCGACGAGGTAAATTTTGTCTTTCATCCTTTCAGGGTCGATAAAATAAAGTAGCAGTTAAGTATTGAGGTTATTGTACTTGACTTACTACTGTCCCTAAGATTTCTGACATTGAGTCAAGGATTGAAACTATTACGATTTTCATTCCTTTTCGATGCTTCTTTCCACCATAATACAACATTGGATGGTTTTCTCATGAAGTTTTTCACCTTTTCATTTAGTTTTAAATATTACTATGATGTTAATCATTTTTTTCTCCTCTTTCCTCTATAAATTCTCCTAGTTGATAGTGTTTTTTTGTTCCAAGTTTACAAAGAAAAATTATCCGAGAGTAAACACCCACCAACTATTAAGGTTTGGACTACAATCATCATCAGCGAATCTTATCATGAGGAGTTCATTTTTACTACTCTGTAAACAGTATTTGGATGAGCTGCAAATCAGCTGCAGGAAGACCAGCGTCTCAATTGCTTTTCTGTTGTCTTCTAATGTTCTTCATGCTCAGCTAAGCTTATGTACGCAATGAATTACCAAACCTTGTCAAACTAGCTACCCATCAGTTCATTTACATCTAGAGAGTGCTCTGAAAATGCTACATACCTATCGTACTTTCTTTTATATCCTTAACGTTTGGATACATGATTTAACGAAGCAGAAGTAAAAAAGAAATGTCTTCACACGACGTACTTCTACTATGGCTGCACGAGACTCCAAAACGCCCTCTGTTGTCATCAACGATAAACGTCATTCTTTATAAGAGTTCCGACGAGTCCATCTTTTAAACACACAGGTGTATCACCACAACACCTTTTGAGCCAGTGATTCGAGAATTGGTTCGCCTGCCTCTTCTGTCATTTCAGTTTTCATACATTTGAGGGGTGACGTCCCCTATGCAATAGTTTTTTTTTTAATCAAACCTATGATACCGTCAACTTTAGCTAATTAGATGACATCAGTAACCTTGGAAATCCATCGCCAATAATTCAAGAATGCATCAGTCAAAAATACAGTTGCACAATTCTATATAAACAAATTAAGAGATGTTAAATGAAACTGCAAGAATTTTAAATTCCTGCAGAATACAAAAAGAAGAACGAGAATAAAACAGTCACGAAACAAATCTCTTAAATCACGCCCTATCATCTTAAAAAAAAAAGAAGACTATGCCTCAAAAAATGTAAAACTGAATAGTCACATCTGGATTATTTTTTTATTTATGAGTGTTCTTCATAGGATATGTCTACATGAAAACACCAACAACAACACTACATGAGATGAAACGTTCCGTGGTGATCCAAGAAACCATTTAGGCTTACGAAAATATTAGCACTTTGATTGGAGCAGATTAATTCATTTCTAGGTGAACATCACTCATCCATTTTGAATGAGGTAATATAATTTATCCAGAGGAGGAACGTATACAATAGATATTAGTAAAGTGGGATTAATGAATTACAGTATTCAATTCGTTGCACCTAGTTTTAAATATATATCAATAATATAATGAAGTTTACTCAAATGAATTTAATCTTCCACTGAAAAAATATTAGTTTAAGTACTAAAAAAAATAGCAATACTAAACTGTATTCACTAATTTCAGTTAATTTGATTTTAATCAGAATTGGAAAGAAAACTAGAGGTTTTGAGAAGTCACGAAAATCAATTTATTTCAATTCATGCATGCATCAGCTAAAATTACTTCAGCAGTAGTCTACGAAATAGAACAACTAACAATTATAAATTAAATTTGTAACTGCAGCAAATTTTAATTCCTACAAAAATAAAGACAGAAACAAATGTGAACAAAATAGTCACGAAATTATTTCAGCGTTAAAAATTTCCTTACTTTAAAATCGTCTTGAAAGAAAGGTAGGTAACGTCATGTAGGTAGCGTGTTTCCCCACTCTCTCCGTCTCTATGTGTGTGTGTGTGTGTGTGTGTGTGAAGGGTAGGGATAATTTCAGCGGAAACAAACTGTGATAATCATTCAGAAATAATACCCGCAAGCGGGTTAATGTAACTTATTGTAATTAGCGTGTGACTATTACGCCATCAATCATCTCTCATTCCAGCAAATGATTAATGTGACACGAATGACATTAAGGTTAACAAATATTTATGAATACCTGCCGTGGAGGTTCTTCCTTCGATTGTGAAACAGTGTTTTGCAGTAGGGTAGAAGAATGTCGTACACTGTAGCATAATGCAAAGTAAGAATAGAGTTGTGTTACTGTCACGGTGTCGTAACATTCTGGCAGAATCATTTTGAAAGTTGGAAAGAAATTTCCTTGCTATTTTCCATTATGTCAACTACATGAACTTGTCGACATTCTCTAGCTTGACACCTTGGTATCGTATGGTCACCTGCTCTGATTCTCAAGTGGCTGCAGTTATGTGGACCCTTTTGGTACTGATACCTGATTGCAATTTACAAGAGATTCAGCTGACTTTGTTAATCAGACACCGGACATCACCGCACAATGTTTCCAACATAACGAAGGTTAATTATCTGCCAGACGCTGATACATATAACAACCTAGAAGAAATCATCCAATAACTTACACATCATCTCCTCAAAGTAGAGATTAAGTGCAAAACAAGGTGGAGAAAATAGTACTCGAATACCAAAGGTAGAGTAATATGCTTTTATTAAAGCCGCAAAATTATCAAAAGACTGTTACTCAGAGTTTCACGTTCCCTTTCGTTGGGCAGTTGTGATGAAAACTGAATTAAAATTGTGATGGTACATGTAATAAAGTGTGATGTAATGTAACTCAAATACACGAATAAGCACTTAAATTTGACTGGGTAGTTGATTTTCAAAACATAATGGTATAATATTCATTACCAGCTGCGTTTTTGGGCGATGTTTGATAATTACCAGTAAGGTATACATAAATATATTATAAGATCGAGAAAAAAATCTTGTTAAGAGCGGGCGTGGAGTCCAGCAAATAATTATTTAATTGATAAAGATTAATTAATAGTGAAGTAAGATCGCAAGACAGATGTTTAAAAAATCAGATAAAAAATAAGTGATATTAAAATAAATTGAAAATAATGGAAATACATAGTCATATGTAGATGCGCGCAATCATGGCACTATACCTACATACAATCTCATTGAAACATCCACGCATACATATATATGCAAACGCTTACAAGTGCATATCGTTACTATTATGCTAAACTGTCGTATGTCCAAATTTGGCGAAATGCGTTGTTTTTTACAATATTTAATTTTGCTTGCAATAGCCGGTTCTTTTGGTCAAACTATCATATCTCCAGCTGCTTCAGATGAAAATTGTTAGTGTTGTACAACGGTTTGGCATTTTTCAAAAGTGTAGTAAGCCCCACATACGACAGTTTTGCAAAAATATTTCTAACTGGAAATATCATACACTCATATATGCACCCAACAAAGTATTATTATTGAGCTGAAACTGTTCCTAATGTCAAAAGACATGGAATGGTGAAACTTATTTTTTCGTTTTCTGGCAAAGCAACGTTTTGGACTTGCGACATTTTTGCATAATAGTAACGATATATTATATTCAAACGCGTAAACATGCGTCAGCTTTGCATATACAGAGATATAAATAAGGAAGTTTAAGAAAAGAATGAAGAAAAAGGTGTAGCTGGAGATGTGGCCGGCCTCTTCGTGACCTGGTAGGACAGAAAACTTAAACAATTGTTAGCAAAACCGTCCACAACTCTTCTACTCTACAGTAGATATGTAGATGACATTAATATCATAGTTAGGACCAACTCTAGTGACGGTGGTGTAGAAACTGAGAAGAAAGTAATGGAGAGTATCCAGCAAATAGCTAACTCCATCCACTAAAGTATCAATGTAACTATAGATTACCCCACTAAGCACCCCACAATAGACTCCCTGTACTTGATACTGAACTTTGGTTAGAGACTGTGAATAGAGTGCAGCTTCCCAACTCCTATTACATGAAACCTATAACTTCAAAATATGTTGTTCACAAGAACTCAGCTTTGTCACACAACGTGAAAATTAACATACTGATAGCAGACTTAATTAGGATAATGAACAATGTGTCCCCACTATGCGAACCCTATTAAACGAAAAAAACATACAGAACTTCATGCACCGCATGCAGTTCTCTGGATATGATCAGAAAGATAGGGTTCGAGTATACAGGGAGGATAGAAAGAAATTAGATAACATTATACGTAATGATACCAGTGGTACCTGCCCTAGATATTGAAACAAAGACTGGAATAGGATACAAAGAACCTGTGACAAAGCAAACAGGGTGAACACGTGGTATAAAACTGATAAATATCAAGGAGTGATGTTTGTAGAGGCCACAGCTCTTGGAGAACTAGCCCGTAGATTTAGAAAAGCTCTGAAGGAGACCAAACTCAACATTAAGATTGTTGAAAAGCTAGGGAACTCCGTCAGATCACAACTATGTAGGATGTACCCCTTTGAAAATACCATATGCACCAATGGTACATAGTTGCATGGCATGTAGGGTTAGCCCTGGCATTAACTGTAGAACTAGAAATGTAATTTACAGCGTAAGATGCTTAGAAGGTGCTTGTAAAGACATGAACATGACATACATAGGGAAGATATCTAGGAGCATTGCAGAACGACTAAATGAACATAATATGATGACAAAAATTAGTCCTCCATACTCTACCAACACACCAAAGACCAACATGGAGGCAACTGGGGTCAACTTGACATCCTCATCTTATCCAAGCACCCAAAAGACCCAACACTCAGACAAATACGGGAGTATGTCCTTATAAATGAAACTTCCCCAATACTAAATAGGAAATATACATAGTAGGTATCATACCCCCACACCCACAGTTTACACATGTAGAGTAGAATAGTTTAGTGGGCTGTTATGCAGATAGATATATGTGTGGGGGGTGTATGTATATATGTGTATATGCACATGTATGCAAGCATATGAGTATGAAAATAAACATCAACATACAGGCGGATAGGTACATAGGTTATATAAACAGACAAGCACACATACGCAAATGGAGACTGAAACACATGACCATATATACACACACACTTTACTTCAAACAAGGACACATATGGAGACACGTGTCCACACATATGGAGATGCACATCCATTCCATACATACAAACACGGTATATAGTTGCAAAACACACACCCTCAGACATGCACACACAAAGTGACAGAGGTGCATACATATACAAACACACGCACATACATAAAAATACACAAACACGGACATGCAAGCACATGAATATGCAGAATACATACATACAGATGCACACACACATACATACATATATACATATGCATACACACACATATACATCCACACACATGCATACATACATACATACATACATGCATGCATAGGCACACACACACACACGCACGCACACATACACACACTGACTCACACACATGCGCACAAACAGACAAAAAGGAACGCAGTATAAATAATGGACAGAGTCAAGACTATTGAAAAGGTTGCAAGACGCAACGAAAATTTTAGGAAAATAAAAATAAGAAATAAGTGGAAATTTTACCGGCGAGTGTGTTAAATTATAAGGTACAAAAAGAAAATGATTCTCCCTAGACACAATAGTATGTATATATATATATATATATATATATATATATATATATATATATATATATATATATATATATATATATATAGTGAAGTATATTTGCCACTTAAATTTGGCTGACCCGGAGGGGTGGATGTTACTGTTGCTTTTAGCCCCAGGAGGACATCTCCTCCAGCTGGCTATCGACACACATCTGTGTCCTGTCTGTATTTGCCAAGGGAAGTTATCCTTCCCATCTTGATCTACGATACGTACGTACTCGAGTTTCAGGATAATTTCCCTTCTTCAGCGTACGACAATCGCCGACCTTCGATGCAAAAAACATCCCTTGGCAAATATATATAACTTTTTCCAGTGAAATTATTCACTGATATCGAAAAAGTGAAAAAAGCAATGTTAAATCTCTGAACGAGGTATTAACAGTAACTGCACGATAAAGTGGAGTATATTTGCCACTTAAATGTGGCTGACCCCGAGGGGTGGATGTTACTGTTGCTTTTAGCCCCAGGAGGACATCTCCTCCAGCTGGCTATCGACACACATCTGTGTCCTGTCTATATTGGCCAAGGGAAATTATCTTTCCTATCTTGATCTACGATACGTACGTACTCGAGTTTCAGGGTTATTTCCCTTCTTCTTTTGCATCGAAGGTCGGCGATTGTCGTACGCTGAAGAAGGGAAATAACCCTGAAACTCGAGTACGTACGTATCGTAGATCAAGATGGGAAAGATAACTTCCCTTGGCAAATACAGACAGGACACAGATGTGTGTCGATAGCCAGCTGGAGGAGATGTCCTCCTGGGGCTAAAAGCAACAGTAACATCCACCCCTCGGGGTCAGCCACATTTAAGTGGCACATATACTTCACTTTATCGTGCAGTTACTGTTAATACCTCGTTCAGAGATTTAACATTGCTTATATATATATATATATATATATATATATATATATATATATATATATATATATATATATATATATATATATATATATATATATATATATATATATATATATATATATATACAAATATATATATATATATATATATATATATATATATATATATATATATATATATATATATATATATATATATATATACATATATATATACATATATATATATATACATATATATATATACATATATATATATATATATATATATATATATATATATATATATATATATATATATATATATATATATATATATATATATATATATATATATATATATATATAAGAAAATAGAGATAAACCAATTAATAATTATCTCTTAATTAAAATAATTAAATCATTATAATGTTGAATCTCATCGGAGGTAGAAAAAAGATATACTATTACATTTTTGTGTTTTGTTAAGTGTACGGACCATACCAACTAAATATTGTTTTAAAGAAAAACATGACATAACCCTCATAAAGGGGGAAAGGTAGTATGTTTAGAGAAGTAAGTATAAAAATAGTATATGTATTGGGAAAACATTAAAAGTATAAAAAAAAGTATAAAAAGAAGAAAAATAGTAATAAACCGTATATTTAAACAGTATATTTAAGTATTAAATAAATGTAAAGGTAAATGTATTTCTAAGAATTTAAGTAATATAATATATTATATACTCTGGGTAGCCATTAAAAAGTATAAAAGTATGTATGTATTTATATATATATATATATATATATTGTTTCAGTCATTAAAGTGAGGCCATATTGGGGCAACGCCTTGAAGAATCTTAGTTGAATCAATCGATCCCAGTACGTTTTAGGCCTGGTATTTATTCTAACGGTCTCTTTTACCGAACCGCTATGTTACGGGGACCGAAATACACCAACACTAGTTGTCAAGACACGAGAACACGCATACACACACATACATATATATATATATATATATATATATATATATATATATATATATATATATATATATATATATATATATATATATATATATATATATATATATATATATATATGACGAGCTTATTTCAGTTTCCGTTTACCAAATGTACTCACAAGGCTTTGGTTGGCTCGAGGCTATAACATAAGATAGCTGCCTAAGGTGCCACGCAATGGGACTCAACCCGGAACCATATGGTTGGGAAGCAAACTTCTAACCACACAGCCACACCAAAGCTCTTTTTGCTTGTTTAGTTTTTTGTTTGTTTATATTTTCGCTAGCTTGTGTTAAAGATCGTACTGTGTCGTTGTCTTAAGAATTCATCAAGCTCAAGCACCTTTCCAAATGCGTAGTCAAAAATTTATTTAAAGATTTGAATATTTATTTTATTGCAAAATTAGTGGTAACACTTGGCATGTGAATGTGTGTAATTATGTGTTTGTGTGATAGTATGTATGTATGTGCATGCATGAGTGCGTGTGCGTGTATGTGCCTGTGTGTTTATGCGCATGTATTAGGTCGTCAAGTACGAAATTTGTAGAAAAGAGAAAAAAAGTTTGCTAACGTTTTATAAATACAAGGAATAGTTTTATTCATCAAAGTATGCACCCTTATTGTCAAAACACTTTTGCCATTTCAGCGGTAGCTTGTCCAGCAGGGAACTATGAAAGCCTGGCAATCTAGAATCAATAAAATCTTGGAATGTTGTTTTACAGCATCGTCGGAATTAAATTTTTCCTATCAAAAAGTTATCCAAATTCTGTAAGAAGTGGTAGTCAGTGGAGGCAAGATCAGGTGAGTATAGTGGATGATGGAGAACTTCCAACTCCAACTCTTGTAGTTTCACCAATGTCATTTTTTCGATGTGTGGTCTGGCGTTGTCTTGCAATAAAATATTAGTGGATCTGTTGACTAATCTAGGCTGCTTTTTGTAAGTTTCTGCATCGTTTGGTCCAGATGGCTGCAGTATACTTCGGCCGTGATTGATAAGCCACGTTTAATGAAATCATAATGGATCACACCTGCGCCAGACCACCAAACACATCATCAGCTTCTTTTGATGAATTTTGCTTTTTGGACTGTGTTTTGGTGACTCTTCTTTATCCAACCATTGTGCTGAACGTTTACGGTTGTTGTATTAGAGCCATTTCTCATCACATGTTACAATTCGATTCAAAAATGATTAATTTTTGTGACGAGAAAGTAGCATAATGCAGGCTTCCAGACGTTGCTGCTTCTTATTTTCATTGATTTTCATTGCTTCTTTGAGATGGATCTGACTCGACGGTGGCTTTCAGTTCGTCATTATCCACCTTTGTTTCTGGTCGACCGCGTTGCTCATTTGTGAGGTCAAAGTTACCAGAACGAAATTTTGAAAACTACTTTGATACTGTCTGCTGTGTAATAACATTAGAATGAAATAATACTCCGAGCTGTCTGTGATGCTGTATTTCCAAGAAAGTACTTATATTTCAGAATTGTACGAATTTCCGACTTATCCATCTCTAAACAAACAGCAAAAAACGATTTATAAATACTTTATAAAGCGCAAAATGAGTTTGAATAAAGAAACAGATGTATCAGCTTTCTAACAAAAAATATTCTCAAAATATAATAACGGCGCAAAATGAGCAGCTGTCAAAGTTTACCATATACCTTACTACAAATTTCATACTCGACCTAACACGTGTGTGTGGTTGTTATTTTAATTTACTGCCAGAAATAGCAGTAAAATCTCCCTCAAATAATATCACAACCTACCACCAATAAAAAAAAGAATGGACATAGTTGATAATGTAATCCTAGATGCAGTATACCTGAAAAATATAAGAATTGATTGGTTACATATGAATTGTCTTTCATTTTTATTTCCGTTCAGACACCGTATTTTACCTATATATATATATCTACTTAATCAAACAGGGATCTAAAAACTACTATTACTACTACAATACTTAACTACAAAGTGGCCTTCAGTTGGCGAGCCAACAAATCATTTTGGCTTTCAAAAATGTTTTTTCTTCATTTTCAACATAATAATTAATTTCGAACATATTTTGACAGAGACGTTCTTACAATTTATCAAAACGTGGGAAATATGGAAAGCATTAATGTATTGGAATAAATAAAATACATTATAAATTACATTTAATTCCATACGTCCAATATCGTTAGAACATATATATATATATATATATATATATATATATATATATATATATATATATATATATATATATATATATATATATATATATATATATATATATATATATATATATATATATATATATATATATTATATATATTATATATATATATATATATATATATATATATACCCCTGTTTATTCAAATTAGAATTTACTCTTCTATTAAAAATTTACCTGTGACTATATTTTTACAAAACAAAAAGATAATTCTAAACTGTATTGATTAATTTCAAATAATTAAATTCTAATTAAGATGGAAAATAAAGATACTGAACAAAAATAAAAAAGGGTTAATGTACATTTTTGCTACTATTGTTTTCTTGTATTTTAAATATTGAAGACTTTAATGGAATATAAAATCTTTTTGTCTGAATGCTCGTGTTTGTATGTGCTTTGTTTTAAATGAGAAACCTACAAATCAATTCTTAAATCTTAAATTCTCATTAGTAAAATTACATTAAGTCACACAAAAAAATAAATAACTTGACAGGTAACGTTAACACTTACTTTTATGATTAAAACAACGGGAAACTATTTCGATGAAGCACGATGGTTCACCAAAATATCTTGAGTACCGTACGAAGATGAAGTTTGCTGTAATGAACCAATAGTATTAGTAACTTTGGTGATTGATTGTACGCTTGATTTTTCAAAATGTTCCACCAGGTGATCAATATTAGCTCGATTTCATGCAAGAGTAGTATGTCTATAAGAAATAAATATCACTTTGAATGTGACGTTAATCAATTATGTCGTAGATTAACGTTTCCTCATTGATCCTTTATCTAGTTCTATATTGTAGACATACATCAATGTAAAAAGTTGTTATAGCGTGCAATCATCATATTAGTACATTGGAGTTAAATGCAATAGAAGTATTAGTAATACACTTAAGTAATACACTGAGGCACTGTAGACAAATGAGTACACAGTACCAGACTATTCAGCTCACGATCATAAGCCCGTGGGTTTTGTTCCCGGTAGCAGGTTGTGTCTTTGGGCGAGACACTTTATTTCACATTGCTCCAGTCCACTCCACTGACAAAATTAAGTTGTACCTGTATTTCAAAGGTTAGCCATATCACATTCTGTGCCACGCTGAATCTCCCTGAGAACTACGTTAAGGGTACGCGTGTTTGTGGAGTGCTCAGCTATTTGCATGTTAATTACATGAACAGGCTGTTCCGTTGATCGAATCAAGTGGGAAACTCCTTGTAACCGACGGAGAGTCATAGTATATATACAGATAGATAGATAGATAGATAGATAGATAGATAGATAGATAGATAGATAGATAGATAGATAGATAGATAGATAGATATTTCATGTGTTACTACCCGCTAGAAGCAACGGAAGCACTATATAAATCAATGTACGTATCGTTACTTTCTATTACTCTTATGTCCTTCCTGTTCCACTAAACAACCAAGTGCAAATTATTCTAACTTGAAAATCTATCTCATATTTTAAAATATTTTAAAACCGTTTAACCAGAGAGAGACAGAAAATGCCTTCGAACTTTTAGGTGGGAATGCTCGGAAACTAATTGGGAGGAGACTTAAACTTGTGATATGGCTAACCTTTGAAATACAGGTATAACTTAAACTTGATCGGAATGCCTGCAACAGAGTGAACTCCGATAAAGTTATCCAAGTACAGATGGTGGTGTTGAACCAGGTGATAAGCTAATTAGTCAACCTCCCAAGTACTCAGAACGCTAAGACTTGGAACAAACACCATAAGGTATCTCGTTTGATGCCCTAACAATTCTATCAATCCATTACATTTAACTGGTTGTTTACGAGGGGGTATCATGAAAAGCCTGGTTAGAAGCCCAATCTTCCGAGTTCTTTTACAGGGCTTAGAAAAACTGAAGGACTGCTGCAATAAATGTGTGAATTTGAGAAGGGATTATGTTGAGTAAAATCCTAATGAACTGATCCTCCTGTATTTTCGTTTCCCCAACGCCAGGAACTTTTCAGGACGCTCTCGTACTTTCTTGACTCCGAAAGAATAAAGGTCAAAGTTGTTCTCAGCAAGATTTGAACTCGGGGCGAAAAGAACTGAAACAAATTCCCCAAGGCTTTTTACCCTATCCTCAAACGCAGTAGTCGGCAAACTCTTGATATCGTCGACTTCATGGAATATTTGATAACTTACCACTTTCTATCGCGTGAACTTCTAAAATATATTAAAATGCATAATTAAAAGAAAATTTCTTCGTTTCAAAACAATAAATCTTTCGTTCTTTTGTGCAATAACCATTTTATAATAAAAAAAATATCTGAAGAATTTTATAAAAGTACTTAACGAAATTGATGACAAGCAACAAAAAATTAAGTCATTTTATTTTGACATAATCAGAATATTTAATGCGAAATATGTGCTTGGTGAAAACAAATTATTTCATTGATATTTGGTTTGAAATTTGCGAGTTTTACCCTTAAATTACTGCGCTCTTCGGATTCAGTTCACTAATATTTCTGCACCCTTAATGATCAAAATTGTTTCGAGTATTATCGACCTCTTGGATAGCCACATAGAGGTCAATATTGATCACTTTGTGGATCCCCGCTCTAACGAGTCTTCTATTTAACTGCCTCGATAAACTCGATTATAGAATATCTCTTTTTTCATAGGATGTGTGGCAATAAGTACCTTATGGAATGGCTGAAATGGGAGTGTAAGAACTCTAGTGACTATCTTCTGAGTCAAGAACTCGTGTCGAATCTTGTACCTGGCTCTATTACTTATTTCCACTCTGTAGTTTTAGTGCTTATGTCTGATGTCTAGATTCAGTTTTAATCTCTAATTTAGTGTCACACTTTAGTACCTACCTCTGATATCCAGCTCTAGTTCGTCGCACAAATACCCAGCACTTCGCCGAAAATAGAATCGGAACCTGCAACCGCTTGGTGGGGTTTCCGATACCAGAACCCAATTGATTTCCTTATCGGCGCACACACGAACCGTTATAATCCTGTATTGTTTAGGGCAGGAAGAAATAGGCGGTAGTGACGTTTATGACGTCCCCAAGAACATTACTGCCGCATGCGCATTGAAATGACTATAAATCAGGAATCAAAATCGCATCTCAGGAAAAACTACTTCTGAATCTGCGTCTCCTTCAACGCTCAGAACCAAAATCAATATCATTCCTAATGAATAGGTTTTATGTGACACAAATTTCATATTTTCATATGCACCAAATAATCAAGCAATTGGATGATTTTGTCAACAGGTGTTTTAGAGATTTTAAACATTTTAACGGTTTAAGAAATATTTCATTTTAGTTTTGTTTCTGCAGATATTTTAATAATAAATTTCATGTGTGAGGTGTATGAACAATAAGTTTATTGAGCATCAAGTGTATTAGTTTGACGCTCGGGAAAAATGAAAAAGTCTTTTATGTTTCGACCCTACGCTTTTCAACACAAAGGAATAAGAGAAAATGAACAGAGACAGAATGAAAAAAACTTGTAGGTTGCAGTGGTCGGTCAAACATGGCGCGGTTATATATATATATATGTGTGTGTGTGAGTGTGTGTGTGTGCGTGTGTGTGTGTGTGTGTGTGTGTGTGTGCGTGTGTATGTATGTATATATGTATGTATGTATGTATGTATGTATGCAAGAAGAAAATGGAGGAAAAATGAAAAATAAGAGGAACAAGTTGGTCGTTTGCGTTAGTAAGCCATTAATTTAATCAATTAAAGAAAAGTGGTACTAATAGTACATTTACGATCGTTTCTGTTTTCCAGTTGTAGTGGTAGACATCATCAGAATGCGGAGTCATATGTAGAGGTAAGAAGACCGAAAGACATAGGGATACATTGGTAACGAGAATAAAGACCAAGAATGTTGAGTCTTACATTATAGTAGATTTCTTAGTTGATAATTCTGCTGCAAAGTGGATGTAGGATGGAGGTTATTTTGATTTGTAGTCCCAAGTTTAAATAAGCGCATATTTTCCACGTGTTTATTCTGGCTAGACTTTTCACCGGCGGTGTAAAGAAAGGGGGTTAACTCTAACTCATGGTCAAAATGGGGCTAACTCTATCCGGATTACTCAGTCCGGGATGAGTAAGGAATTTATGTGTCTTTAGGTCTTAAAGTTGTAGGAAGTTCGTAGTAATGGAGGAAGCCTTGTGTAGATGTAAAATGATCTATTATGGGGTGTGTGAAGCGAATGGGGATTGGGAGGTGAATGTTTGCGGTTTGCGTGTAAGTAGTTTAAGTGGTTTCCGGCTAAATGGGATTATTTAGATGAAGATGCTATCGTCGGATTTGTACAGGGTCAAGCGAGTTTACCGATACTTGGACAAGACAAAGAGGGCTATATGTAAACAAAACAAATGTTCTCATATTTTCTATTAAGAAGAAGTGGTTTAGCTATTAGAATTTCCAGGCGTTCGGTCAAACAGAAATCGCACTGTCTATTGGTAGAGTTGTAAGAAGTTGTTTTTGCGAGTATGCGCCATTCTAATCTATATTCTATTTTTTGTCCTTAAGCTCCCAGATATAGTTACTAAGCCCTGTTGAATTTGCCTTACTCCTCAGAACTGACTGAGCTCATGACGCCTCCACACAGTCATTTCTGTCCTGCTCATCCCTCCCCTTTTCATCATTCTTGTTACATACAACACTCCAGGCATCACACTAATTGCAACTTCCAACCTTTCTTTTCTAAAACATCTGGAATTCACTGTTAATTCATATCTTTCCCGCACGTTTTGACTTGGAAAGTTTCAAAAGGAACAGTAATGTCATCAATCTCGCCGGTTTTGGATGCCCACAAATGCCATGGACACCACGCCTTGCTTTTAAACCCAGCAAGTAAAAAATATATTTTCATACATTAATTCCTATTTAAGATATATCTTGAGTACAGTATGATCCGAGAAAAGACTAGCACAATGGAATATTACAAACTGATATTCCAGAAAAATAGGATATATATATACAATACAAGCATTTAATAGGGATTCGCGAACCTCAACATTTATATCCATATTTGCGAAAATTAGCATATATATCTACGTATGGATAGATTATCATATAATCCACGGTATTAATTGAAAAAAATTTATACTCTTTTAAGAACTTAGCACTATTCATTGCTTGGATGCCAGTAACACCATACTAACGGTCACTACTCATTCCGTAAACCCAATGAAACTATAAGCTGTATACACAAACAATTGATCCACCCAAGGATCATTATTAAA
This sequence comes from Octopus bimaculoides, assembly GCF_046866305.1. Lineage (NCBI taxonomy): Eukaryota > Metazoa > Mollusca > Cephalopoda > Octopoda > Octopodidae > Octopus > Octopus bimaculoides. The sequence continues at coordinate 20,463,050 of NC_142936.1, read as the reverse complement.
ACTTTATTCAGGAATGTATTACTTATACTGACAAGCAGCTTTGCAAATGATCATTAAGAATTCTTCCACATATTATAATTATAAGATAGCTCTATACAGAAATTGATTTTATAGAAAATTTTATTACATTGAATCAAATACGAGAATGGTTAACCGTAAGAATAGAAACGAAATATCTGTTTTGTTCAATCCACCGCAAAAACATAAATGTAGTTATCCCAATACATAATTTTTCCTATAGCATTAGCAATGCTGAATCATTAACAAAACATATTCAAATTAAGATTCTTCTTTTTATTTATTTTTCCATATCATTTCAGTATATGAAAGATAATTTAATACATAAACAGCTATACATCCTCCGGTTTAATCCGATTTCAGTTGAGAAAAAAAATGCTATTCATATGCATAATAACAACATTGTTTTCATAGTCAAATACGGGATTTCTAAAGTGTAGCTATCAAACATATTGAACAATAAGACTCGCATAAAACTCGGCAATTTATATTGTGGCATCAATTAGTTGAGGGTAGAACAAATAGATTCCTGTTTCACATTCATGATAGATACAGATGTCGCATACAAATATATATATATACATATATATATGCGATATTTGTATGTATAAATGTAAATATATATAAATATATGTATGTGTGTGTATATATATATATATATATATATGTATGTATACACAATCATATATATATACATACACATCCGCACACATACATACACACAAAACATGCGCATACGCACACAACACACACACACAGGGGTACGTCTACGCACGCGCGCGTGTGCGCTCGAATTTTTGTGAGATTGCTACTGCGATACAGAAACAGGAACATATTTCAAAAAAAAGAGACAACTCTTTAAAAAAATTCATTCTATATGTATAAATTGCAGTGGTTTCCATGCATTTCCTATTATTCAACGCGTTTTGTAAGTAGATAGATAGAGAGAGAGAAAGAGAGAGAGAGAGAGAGAGAGAGAGAGAGAGAGAGAGAGAGAGAGAGAGAGAGAGAGAGAGAGAGAGAGAGAGAGAGAGAGAGACATATAACATGCATATACATATGTAAAAGTGACGGACATAAGAGTCAACAATGAATCTACGGGAGGAATTACATTAGCTTTATCAGAAGACTTCAGACAAGATCTGATGAAATAAAAGCACGCATTAAGTCTTCACACCAATAGAATTAAGTACAGAAATTCTCCTTCACCACTAACATGCGAGCTTATTACATGGGGACCAATGTGTAGAACAGTTTTCAACCTGGCTCCTCCAATTAGGAAATGGAAGAGTACCATTTGATGGGAATGGTGCTATCAATTTGGCTCATGTTGCTATCATGGAGAATTCCTCAGCTGAATTGAAGAACAAGGTATTTCAAGACTTAAGTAATAGTTATAAATCTCATAAATGGTTGTGTGAAAGGGGAAATTCTTGCTCCAAAAATGAGACAGTAGCAAGGATTAACTATGAATTAATGAATAAGATTCCAACAGTCATTAAGGAGTACAAATCAGTTGATTCAGTCTCTGATGAAAATTAAGCTGTCCATTACCTAACAGAGTTCCTTAGTTCTCTTGAGCCACCTGGAACACCTCCATTTAAACTTTTTTTTCTGAAAGTAGGAGTCCTAATAATGCTTCTAAGAAATTTAGATCCTCCTAAATTATGCAATGGGACAATGTGAAGACATTATCACCTAATGTGATAGAAGCTACCATCATCACTGGATGTGCCTCTGGGGAAGAGGTTTCCATTCCAAGAATTCCAATCAAACCAGCAGACATGCCATTTGAGTTCAAACGAACACAATTCCCAGTGCGACTTTACTTCGCAATGTCTATTCATAAATCCCAAGGTCATTAAGTAGATTAAAAATATCCAAATACCTACTGCTGCTGTCCAAAGGAATGTGTATAAAAGACAAAAGGACAGCCAGTCAACTACAGTACATCTGTCATGACTGCTATTAAGCAGGAAAGTATACTAGTCCTTATATATATTTAATACTCAATATTTCATATATTCAATAAGACATTCAATACTTCATTTCATTTTACTATTTATATTATATATTCCATATTCTATATCCCACATTAATTTTATAAGAATATAGATAAAACATAAAAACCGACAGAGTTGGAACTCTTTTAAATAATATATTCCTCTATACACTATCATACAAATCCCTTTTTTATTTTATATATATATATATATATATATATATATATATATATTTGTTTAAAATATTTAACTATAGTACCACATGATAAGACTTTCCCTGTTTCTTTATCAATGGTCTGCTAGTAGGCGACCCCCTTAATTGTCAGCTAACATTTTGTTTTAAGTTTTCCTTTACCAAACCTCATGATATTGCTTCAAAGTAAGGTGATTAAAATCAATATAAGCAACAAGTATATCCAGAGGTCATGCAGTACGATCGTTTCATGCAACTCCATTTAATTGAACAACGCAATCATTACATCAATTTAAAATGCAGAGCAATCCTCAGATGCACAAAGACAGAATTTAATTAAATTAGAACAGATGGACACATTAGTATAATTATACCTAAAATCTCCAAGAAGTTAAGGAAATAGACAAAGAACATGTTGTCTCCACTTCAGTATAGAAGTTACTAAATTATCAAGAAGACTCTACCTGTCACTGATTGTTTTGTTCTTATAGGGTCAGTTTTAATTTATAGACTAGTTTATCAAATCCTTGTATATCTAAGGCTGAGAGAATGAAGGGCAGTATCTGTTAGGGGTAGGGTTGAGGGAGCAGACAGAAATCATAGTTGGTAAAGTCATAAAATTCAAGATTTATTAGAAGCAATATCATGAGGTTTGGTAAAGGAAAACTTAAAACAAAATGTTAGCTGACAATTAAGGGGGTCGCCTACTAGCAGACCATTGATAAAGAAACAGGGAAAGTCTTATCATGTGGTACTATAGTTAAATATTTTAAACAAAGTTACTATATTGTATACAATTAAAGTTTAGGGTTATTCAGAGGGTTATTAAGAAGAATATTATAGAAAAAGGATAGAAATTTATGAATACTTTTGAGTACGTACCAAATTTTTACCACAATAGAGGCAGGAAAAGAAATTATCCAGAAATAGTTTAATATTTATACATATTGTACACTTAAATACTAACTCGTGAGATGGTATCTGTGAATATTGATTAATTGGTATATACTGGTATTAATAAAGGAGTATTGAGGTAAAAGAACATGTTAATTATATATTAATAAAATTATAATCTAATCAGTTTTTTTTATAAGTAGTGAATATACCAGTATAGTTTTATATAAGCTAAGTATGAATTTATAGAGATACAAAGATTAACTTAATTTTATGA
>NC_142936.1:20434665-20454665 GCF_046866305.1 Octopus bimaculoides | reverse complement strand
CTCAAGCTACTCGCAGTAAATCGCCTTTGCTAACGTTTCGTTTGGGCTTAAAAGTTCAAAGTGGACCAAACATTTCATTTCCCACCAAACAGATAATAACACCTTACGCGGGTGGAGACCTTCTTTAGCCTTGGGTGCCGGTGTTTCTCCTTCCCTACCCACTGTCTTTGGCGCTTGACATTTTTATAGAGAACTCATTTCTCGTCACCAGTCACTATTCGGTCCAAAAAAGATTCATTCATGAGACGTAACAGCAAAGATGAGTACACATTCACTGTCTGCGTGCGATTAAACTCGGAAAGTTTGTGAGGAACCCATTGACCCAATTTGCTGACTTTTCCGATGGCACGTGGGTTTCGATCAATGGTTGAATGACCAAATCCAAGCTTCTCTGCTATGTTCCTCAACAGTTACAATGAGATTTTGTTCCATCAGGATTTGCAGGACGTCCTCGTCGAGCTCTACAGATCTTCCAGGACGAGGCTCGTCTTCTAGGCTGTAGTTTCCGACACGGAATCTCTGGAATCACCGTTGATACTGGCTTACACTTATTGTCCGATCCCTATATACTGCATTAATATTCCTCGCACTTTCCATTGCATTGTTGCCTTTATTGAACTCATAAAGCAAAATATGCCGAATGTACTCTTTTGTCACTTCCATTATAGCTTTGAAAAAATAACTGTTAAAATCGAACTGCACACTTCAAAACTTGCACTAAAAATAAGGACAAGATAAAATTACTACCTGCAGGTAGTTTATCTCATCCCCCTCCGACTTTTAGTTCATGCAATTGAAAAAATTGCATTGTTTATGGGATGACCTAATATATATCGACACTGCTCGGTACTATCCCATAAAATTGCTGTTGTAAGTTGTAAATTGCTGTTGTAGATTATTATTATGCAGGTAGCTTGCATACTAGCATAGGAGCTTTTATGTGCGTACTCAAAAGCGTTTCCAGTAAAGCGAACTTAAAGGAAATATATATATTCACAATTTAGGTGAGTTGAAATATATTGAAATATATTTCAACTGCAAAAGGCAAATACATTGCAATTACCGTGGAGAAAAAATTCTCTCTTATGGTAAAAAGGTGTGTTACACTCTCAGGTACATCAGATCGACAAGAGTCAACAAACTCGAAACATCGATGCCTCAGATTCCCGACAGAGAGCAACACTGAACGAACGGAGTGTTTTCATACCTTTTTACCATAAGAGAGAATTTTTTTCTCCACGGTAACTGCAGTGTATTTGCCTTTAGCTGTTGAAATATGTGACAAATATATTTCAACTAACCTAAATTGTGATTATACGTAAACATTACTTAGCGCATTTACTCCGATATATATATATATATATATATATATATATATATATATATATATATATATATATATATACCGCTACGGCGGTACTTATTCTAAAATTGGAATGATACAGAGAAGATTAGCATGGCCCCTGCACAAGGATGACACGCAAATTCGTGAAGCGTTCCATATTTTTCTATTTGACGGCGGTGCATCAGCATGGCCGCAGCTCTAAGCTGAAACTATAAGCACAAATATATATATATATATATATATATATATATATATATATATATATATGTATATATATATATATATATATATATATATATATATATATATATATATATATATATATATATATATATATCCTCTAAGTTCGCTTACGGCAAACGTTTTGAGTACGCTCATAAAAGTCCAGAATGTAGAACATAGGCTATTATGTACTGCCACAATTCTCTCTTCTCTGTTTTCTATAACAGTTTCACTTCCTGATGTTTAATGCCTCTTGTTTCCAACCAGTTCATCAAGCTTGACATCCATATCATTTTCTCCTTCCTCTGCTTGTTTTCCCTTCAGCCTTTCCGGTCATCGCTAAGTTCTCCAGGCTGTTTTTCCTCACCACATGACCAAGAAATCTGTTTCTTGGCCTTTGTCTCACAAAACAGCTTCCAATTTACCGCAGCTCGGGTCAACACTTCTTCATTAGACACTTTGTCCATGCTATCCTCAATATTCTCCTTAAGAACATTTCACAGCTCTCCAAGCACCTTCTTACTTCTCATTCATACTTCCGTACATTAACTCAGAGTCGACATTGCAGATCAAGATACGAATTTTGGTTTTGATGTTTAGAATACAGCTTCTCAAGATGTACAATTTTGAGAATGCAGATTTTGCCAGCAGTATTCGTCTTTTGATCTCTTTCATGCGTCTTCATTTTGCATCTTCTGTTATCAAAGTTCCAAAGTAGTTGAAGGATGATGCATGCTAAATGATTTGAATGTCAACTTTGGGCTTCCCTTCAGCATACACTTGGTGCTTCCCTACTTTGTTACCATCATACACTCTGCCTTCTTGCAATTTATGAACAGACCCTTCCTCTCGCTATCCCTGACCACTACATCCTGTAGTCTCTGAAATTCCTTTTCCGAATCTGCAAGTAAGACTGTGTCATCTGCATATCTTATGTTTGTGCCGTCTCTGCCTCCTACCCTAAGACCTTTTTTTCCTTATGCAGTTCACTCATGATCAATTATCTTAAGTAATTGAAGAGGTCTGGCGATATAACACATCCTTGTCTAACACTTCTCTTGGTGCTAGTGTATTCACTGCATTCTTCATCACCTTTACGCACGCTGGTTGGTTCCAATACAGACTCTGCAAGATTCCGAGATCTTTCCCATGCAGATCAAAGTTACTGAGTTCTTCAAATAACATGTCATGTTTTACTTTGTCGAAGGTCTTTATGTAATCTATGAAACACAGGAACACTTTTTTTGCTTCTCCACCGCCCGCTCCCTTATCATACACAATACAAAAATAACATTCTTAGCACCAGCACCCATTACAAAGCCAAACTGTTCAATTCCAATGTCAGGCTTTATTCTGTTTGTTGCCCGCAGAAGTAAAATTCTCTGAATGATCTTTGTAACGTAACCCATGTGACTAATCTTGCGATGCTGCTTACTGTCCGCCGCTCCCAGTTTCTTCGAGAGTGTAATAAAGATGGATTTACTCAGATCTTCTGAAAATTTCCCGTTATCATAGATCTTGCTTATTACATCTGTCACTTTTTTAATTCCATATTCCTCTAATGCGCTTAACATTTCAGTGGCAGTTCCGTCTAGCCCAGAAGCTTGTTTTGATGGCTTCCTGTACTTCAAATGACAGAATCTTCGGACCCTCGTTAGAGTCAGGAAAATTAGGCAGGTTGTTACCGCATCATGAGATAAATCTCCTACATACTCTGTCCATCTATTCAAAATGTCAATATCTTCAACCAGCATGGTACCATTTTTTGCTCTGAAACACTCGGAGTTTCAGCATCCTGACTTTCTGCCAGATATTTCATTTATCTCCTGATATACTTTGTATCTTACCGGAAATTGCCTTTCAATTTCTTCGTATTGTCCATTTAGCCAGGTCTCTTAAGTTTCCCTACACCTCCGTTTAATCACTCTATCAGCTTCCTACACTTTTTGGATTTCCTGTTCCTGATTTTCTGTCACTTATTTATCATTGAAAAGATCTCCTCAGTCGTCCATTTCTTTCTTTTTTCTTTTTCTTTGGCAGGATTTCCTTGGCTGTTTCTACTAAGATGTTTTTCATTACTCTCTAAATAATCTCCTTGCCATTATCCATCAACTGATTAAATCTGTTCTCTACATTGATGGAATACTTCAACTGCATCTCTGTCTTATTCAGCCGCTCAAAATCCAGTTTCTCTGTAGTTCTTTCTCTTTTCAACTTCTTTAATTTACATTGGAGTGTGTATACCACTGGTACATTGTCGCTCCCACAGTCTGCTGCTGGAAATATTTTTGCATGTTTTACTGATCTTTTAAATCTGTCATTGATAGAGATATAACCAATCTGGTTTCTCGAGATGTCACCAGGGACCTCCCATGTGTAAATTCTTCTAGGGTGCTCCTTAAACCCTGTATTCGTAATAATCATATTCCACCGTATCCATATACCACCGTATCCATCTCTCACCTCCTTCATTTTTCTTGCCAATTTCGTACTGACCAACGACTTAACCTTCCTGTCCACGAACCACTTTTGCATTCAGATTTCCTATGTTGATATTAATCTCATCAACCTTGCACTAAGACTTGGCTTCTTCCAGAGTGTCATAGAAGGCATCAGACTCCTCTTCTGTGTTATCCACTGTGGGTGCATAAACAACTATGATGGAAATGTTAAATGAATGACCATGCAGTCTGACCAGCAGAACTCTTTCTCTTACTGTTCAGTAGCCAAGGGCACATTTCGCCATATCAGTGTATAAAAGCAGTCCTATTCCTTTTTCATGTTTGTTACCACCGGTATAAACCATCTTGAAATCATCGATGATGACGTCACCATTATTCGGCAACCTTGCTTCACTTATGGCTAGGATGTTGAGGTTTAGTCTCATCATGTCTTGCTTAACATTTTCAAGCTTGCCACTTTGCTATAAAGTTCTCATATTCCAGGTTCCAAATTTGATGGTACTTCTGTTGCTAACAGTAGTTTTCTGTTATTCATGGGATGCCTTGCCGGGCGAGGAGCCATCCTCGTTATATAGACAAACCTCCTTCACGCCGTTATTTTCCACTATTGAATTGTGACTATTCATGATTGTTCTTTGAAATTATAAAGAAGTTAAGTAGTTTCTCGTTGCCTTCTTCACCGCAGCGTGACGACAGCATCTAGGGTTACCAGAACGCCTGCCACTTATTCAAGATCTGCCGTTGTCCGTCACTCAAGGAACATCTGCTGAGACACTTGCAATGCTCCGCTACTTCCCGGTGCAGGGTATGGCTAGGTTTATTTAAAAGGGGCCTAAGCTCGCCATGCCACAACAACATCTTTGGAGATAAGCTGCTATGGTTTCTCTTTCATTCGCCTTTTACGACACGCAGAGGGTGCGAGAAATTTAGCACCATCCTATCCTTATCTTAAAGTTGCTATATTCATTCTAGCTTTGAATAGGATCAAAATAGAAGGTGCAAAGTCTTTATTATTAATAAGTAACAAGTACGTTAACAAGCACGTATACTAAAACATTTATCACTCCTTCAATATCGTTCTTAGAAATCATTTGGAAAACAACAAATAAAATCAGACATTGCCTTCAGTCCTAGAAATATCAGATGTATGTGAATAACAATTTACAAATGCTACACACGCATTCACACACAGACACACCGCATACACACATACATACAATGTATATATATATATGTATATACATAAAATGTGTGTATATATATATATATATATATATATATATATATATATATATATATATATATATATATATATATATATATATATATATATATATATATATATATATATACAAAAATAAAAGAACGGAGAGTTATGAATCTTTTATTAGCTTACGCACATTTCGGATAGACTGGCAAATTCCAAAAGTCTGCGATGCACTAATCATACATATTAATCGATCTTACATTTAATCGATTACGATTCTACACAGACAGAAAAATTAGACACCATCCTATACTAATCTTTATCCTCTTCCTCACTTTTTGGGATAGCGAACATTTGAAAAGAGATAAGCGGTAAAACTAACAATAGTTGAGCAGTATAAGGGGCAGGGGTGTATCTCAGCAGACCTACTTAGGAATTGTATTAATCAGATCATACTAGAATTGTAATACTTAGTTTCTTCTCTCACTTGTCAACTTGAAGAATGTTAATGGCAAAATTCCTACTCCACTTAGACTTTTACTGACCGATTCAAATGCACAGAGGAGATATGTAGAACACAGCTAGTCAGCGAATAATTATCGAAGTTACGGAGCAAATGTCATTTGATCAGTTTAGTTCTAAATAAAAGCTATGAGTAGAAGGAAACTGGTTCAGTTAATATGTATCGTAAAGTAAAATGACCACTATATTATTCACTACACAAGATATCCTATTTAAAAAACTCGGGCAAATAGCTTCCATTAAATTGGTTATCAACACTGCCATCAAGAAATTTGATCCACTAGAAAATTATAAATACCTTGGAGATGATAATCATCATGCTACTCTCATTTTCTCTTTCTCTTTTACTTGTTTCAGTCATTTGACTGCGGCCATACTGGAGCACCGCCTTTAGTAGAGCAAATCGACCCCAAGACTTATTCTTTGTAAGCCTAATACTTATTCTATCGGTCTCTTTTGCCGAACGGGGACGTAAACACACCACCATCGGTTGTCAAGCGATGTTGGTGGGGACAAACACAGGCACACAAACATACACACACACACACACACACACACACACACACACACATATATATATATATATATATATGTGTGTGTGTGTGTGTGTGTGTGTGTGTGTGTGTGTGTGTATGTATGTATATACGACGGGTTTCTTTCAGTTTCCGTCTACCAAATCCACTCACAAGGGTTTGGTCGGCCCGAGGCTATAGTAGAAGACACTTGCCCAAGGTGCCACGCAGTGGCAATGAACCCGGAACCATGTGGTTGGTAAGCAAGCTACTTACGACACAGCTACTCCTGCGCCTGCTATGGAGGAAAAAATAAGAAAGGGGTACCATGGAGGAATAAGACTTGTACTTAAGACTGAACTCAACTCTAAAAACCTCATCGAAGTTATTAACACTATGACACTTCCAGTACTCCAGTACAGTTTTAACATCATTTACAGGAATCCTAAGGAACTCCAACGCCTGGACAGGAAGACACGAAAATTATCAACATCCAAGAAAACGCCCTAAGGCAGACGTAGACCATCTGTCCCTACCTAGAAGCCGTGGGAGAATAGGAACGATGCAATTAGAACTGTGTTATAAGACCTCCACTATAAGAATGAAGAGGTACTTATCTAGTACAAAGGACTGGATGCTGCAACTTGTGTGCGAACATGAAAGCAGCAAGAAGTCACACTCCATTATCAAAGAAGCTTATAAATTCGAAAGGGAACTTGGCATCAATCCTTAATTAGATCAGGAGACTGAAACCACTGCTACCAAGCAAACAATACGAATCAAGCAGATTGCAAAACAGAACGGGCAGAAACAGACTGAGAAGCGGTGGAGCAAGAAGCCCCTGCATGGACAATACATTCTCCGAAGTCAAAATGCTGATGTAGACCAAGCAACAAGCCATCAATGGCTGAGGAGTTCAGGAGTGAAAGCAGAGACTGAAGTCTTCATACTGGCAGCAACAGACTAAAGTTTGCTAACTAGAAATTACCAGGCTAACGTTCTCAAACACGGTACTGACCCTAAATGTGGATTTTTTTGTAAACTCTACAAAATCGGTACCCCTGCTTACTGGTATGAACCACATCCTGAACCAGTTATTGAAGGTAAAGATGTCACCGCCCTCTGGAACTTTCCAGTCAACACTGATAAAAGGATCAAGGCTAATCGACCAGACATATTTATTAAAGACAGGGAAGAAAATATTTGCAGACTAATAGATGTAAGTGTTTCCACTGATAAAACATATCTGCAAAGGAGTTTGATAAACTTAGTAAATATAAGGACCTGGATATTGAAATACAGAGATGTGGAATCTTAAAGCAAAAACTGTTCCTGTTATTGTCGGTGCCTTATGTTTGATAAAAAAAAAGGGATGCCAGAAACATTTAGACAACATCCCAGGAGAACCATGACTCAAGAAAATCCAAACGATTGTGGTGACAAGTACTGCCCACATCCTTAGAAAAACCCTATCAATTTAAATGTTTGCACTGCATTATATGGATGCATTTTGCTACTGCCCTCACCACTTCCCCTCGCCAGGCTATATTTCATCTCACCAACATCTCTTAACGTTCACTTGCCCCAGGGCGCTGGGTGTGTCCCGGCAAGTGATTGCATCAAACATGAAGATTAAAAGTAAACAACAACGACAACAATGGAAAATATGTAAACACTACAAAATCAGCACTCCTCTTTACTGGTATGAACATCATCCTGAGCCAGACATTGAAGGTAAAAATGTCACTATCCTCTGGGATTTTCCAGTCAACACTGACAGAACGATCCAGGCTAATCGACCCACTGATAAAAATATATCTGTCAAGGAATTTGACAAACTAAGTAAATATAAGGACCCGGAAATTGAAATACAAAAGATATGGCATCTTAAAGCGAGAACTGTTCTCTTGTTATTGTCGGTGTCCTAGGTACGATAAACAAGGGATGTCAGAAACATCTATATATTATCCCGGGAGAACCATGTCTCAGAGAAATTCAAAAGATTGTACTGACAAGTACTACCCACATCCTTAGAAAAACTCTATCCATTTCGTTACTTCCCCTCCCCAAGCTTTCAGTCATACTGTAACATCTCTTATCCTTCATAAGCCCCAGGGCACTAGGTATGTCTCGGCAAGTCACTGTAACAAGCTTACAGATTAAAAGTATAATAATAATAATAATAATAATAATAATAATAATAATAATAATAATAATAATAATAATAATAATAATAATAATAATAACAATAATAATCCTTTCTACTATAGATACAAGGCTTGAAATTTTGGGGGAGGGGGTTAGTTAATTAAATTGACCCCAGTGCTGAACTGGTACTTATTTCATCGACCCCGAAAGGATGAAAGGCAAAATCGACCTTGATGAAGGTAATGGACGAAAAGGATGAAGGTAATGGACGAAAAGGATGAAGGCAAAACTCCTTCAGGACTTTGACTTCAAACCAGACGAGGTATTAGAGCACCGAAGGCCGGATATAGTAACCTTTAGGAGCGACAAACGTGGCAGTGACAGGAGATCAACATATCATCATGAAAGAAAGAGAAAGGGTTGATAAATATGGAGACTTGAGAATTGAAATCGCTAAGATGTGGCAGCTACCAGAGTCAAAACGTAAAGACAATACAAAACCCCGGTAGACACAATATCTTAAATCAACATCAACTACCTCACGATATTGGGGACTGTGCGACGTCTATACTAATAATAATAATAATAATAATAATAATAATAATAATAATAGGAGAGTATTGTGGAATGGCACAACAATGCACTATAAAACAAAAAATGGAATATACACCTGTTGTAATTTGGTTAGTTATAGTCCGATGATATTTCGGAATTACAATTCCTTCTTCAGATCTTATTAGCTGGAGTCTACGCTTTCGAAAAAAAAGAAAGCCGATGGAAACAGTTTATAGCAGAGACTCCAGCTAAGAACATCTGAAGAAGGAATTGTAATTCCGAAATATCATCGGACTATAGATAACCAAATTACAACAGGTATATAGTTCATTTTTTTGTTTTATAGTGCATTGTTGTACCATTCTAAAACTTTTTTATTCTTTACAAATAATAATAATATTATTAATAATAATAATAATAATAATAATAATAATAATAATAATAATAATAATAATAATAATAATAATAATAATAATAACGACAACAACAACATTAATAATAATTAGAAAATTGAAAATAACTCATCGTTTGTACGATGAACACGGTGAATAAGTGCATATAAATCTTGTATTTTGAGCATACTCTTGTATGGAGCAGAAGCATAGACTCCATACCACAGGCATATAAAGAAACTTGAAACTTTTCGCATGTACTGTCTGCACAATATCTGCAACATAAAAGTGCCAAGATAAATTATCAAATGTCAAAATCTTTGAAAAATACGATATCTACAGTATCAAAAGCATGCTGCTGAAGATTCAGTACAGATGTGTAGATGTTGTTCGAATGAAAGATGACCACATTCCGAAAATTCTTTTGTGTGGCCAACAAGCAGAGGAACACCTTGGTAAGGTAATACCCGTCCTTATATACAAGACTAAGTTGAAGGAATCACTAAAGTCTCTACAGCTTAAGTTGATATCTTGGGAGTGTCATTGTCTAGATCGATCTGCATGGTGTAAATTGATGAAATATAGGATCTATTAATATGCATGATTACTGCATCACAGATGGAATTTACCAATCTATCCGAAATGTGCGTAAGCTAATAAAGTATTCACAATTCTCCATTCTTTTGCGTTTATATACATACATGCGTGTGTGGGTGTGTGTATGTGTGTGCTATTTCTTTATTGCCCACAAGGGGCTAAATATAGAGGGGACAAACAAGGGATTAAGTCGATTACATGAACCCCAGTGAGTAACTGGTACTTAATTTATCGACCCGAAAGGATGAAAGGCTAACTCAACCTCGGCAGAATTTGAATTCAGAACGTAACGGCAGACGAAATACCGCTAAGCATTTCGCCCGGCGCGCTAACGTTTCTGCCAGCTCACCACTGTGTGCGTGCGTGAGTGTGTAACATTTGTAAATTGGTATTTATATATATTCTATATCTCTATGGCTGGTTCTATCTTTGTTTTGTTTAGATTTTGTTTTTCAGATGATTTATAAGAAGAATATTGAAACATTCATTAATATATTACTATACGTGCTAGCTACTTATTAATGATAAATATTTTGCACCAGCTATTTTTATCCTATTCAGAACTAGAACGAATATAGTAACTTTGATACGATAACATAGATGTTGAAGAAGCCAAAGAAATATAACAAACTGAAGGATATAAATAGTTCCAATATTTGAATTGCTGAAAATAATATACTGTGTATATATATATATATATATATATATATATATATATATATATATATATATATATATATATATATATATATATATATATATATATATATATATAACTGTTTTCTGTGACATAAATATTCTTTCGTGATTCTCAATTTATTTCTATATTTTTTAACAATCTTGCTCATTGTCTGTGTTATTTCTCCAACCACCCAAACAACAAAATAGAAGTCTCAATAATTGACAAACCGACTGGGATTCCATATGTTCTGATTTTACTTTGATATCTATGTTTTGACCAAATCCAATAGAGAATCGATAAGAATATTTCCACTCGCTCCAGTTAAATCTCGAAACTTTTGACAGACTTTCTGCTGGCTCTCATCTAGTATTGGTAGAATATTTACCAGCCTTGCCCTTTACAATTCTACGCGGATATATATATATATATATATATATATATATATATATATATATATATATATATATATATATATATATATATATATATATATATATATATGTATATATATATATATATATATATATATATATATATATATATATATATATATATATATATATATATATATATATATATATATATATATATATATATATATATATATATATATATATATATATATATATATATATATATATATATATATATATATATAGGCGCAGGAGTGGCTTTGTGGTAAGTAGCTTGCTTACGAACCACATGGTTCCGGGTTCAGTCCCACTGCGTGGCACCTTGGGCAAGTGTCTTCTACTATAGCCTCGGGCCGACCAAAGCCTTGTGAGTGGATTTGGTAGACGGAAACTGAAACAAGCCCGTCGTATATATGTATATATATATATGTATATGTTTGTGTGTGTATGTGTTTGTGTGTCTGTGTTTGTCCCTTGACAACCGATGCTGGTGTGTTTACGTCCCTGTCACTTAGCGGTTCGGCAAAAAGAGACCGATAGAATAAGTACTAGGCTTACAAAGAATAAGTCCTGGGGTCGATTTGATTCGACTAAAGGCGGTACTCCAGCATGGCCGCAGTCAAATGACTGAAACAAGTAAAAGAGTAAAAGCGTATATATCTGTATGTATGTATGTATGTATGTGTATAAGTATATATATATATATATATATATATATATATATATATATATATATATATATATATATATATATGTATGTATATGTGTGTGTATATATATATATATATATATATATAATCATAAATATATAGGGCTTAGCATGAGATGCTTCACCAACATACTGAAAATTTAGAAATAGCAGTCAAAGAGCTACTGATTCCAAACTACAAATTTTTCTCTAACGGATGGCGATATTTATGGCACACACAGAACAAAAACAGAAGAGAAAAGCAAAAACAAACGTGCCTTTAGTTAACAATGTACGACGTTTCACGGTTAAGAGTATAAAGCTACTCTACTCCGATCATCAGCATGGTGTTCGATAAATTTGACTGCTATTTCTAAATTTTCAGTATGTTGGTGAAGCATCTCATGCTAAGCCCTATATATTTATGATTATAAATGGTTTTACCGATAAAGGTTTTTTTCATACTGAACTACTTGGCAAAATTGTTAATTATTAATTTTATTATTAATTGGCAATTCCCTGCCCTATATTTGTGTATATATATATATATATATATATATATATATATATATATGCTTTCCCTGATGAGAAGGTTACAATTTTAATATCAAAGATCCCTATGGATCACACAGGTTGTAATCCTTTGAAACATATGTAGGAATAAAGTATGCAATTATAACATGCGTTTTCTCCATTCCTTAAATTCTTAAATATACTCAAATACCCAAAATTTCAAGGAGTTCCTGCCTTAAAAACAGGAACTAAACCACAATTATTTTGCGTTCTTTGCTACATTGGTTTCTATTAACCCATTTATTCTATCAGAAGAATTTTTATTCATTAAGATAGAAGAAATACACATAATTATATATATATATATATATATATATATATATATATATATATATATATATATATATATATACAGAGAGAGAGAGGGAGACGTCACTAAAGTGACTAAGGGCACTAGTTAGCACCAGCATTCCTAGAAATAAAAGTCAAAACATCTCTCAGCCACGATAAAGCACTTATTTTAAGACTGACAAGGGAGCAAGCTCCCTAGAGTCTTGTATAACGAAATCACCAGTCATTTCGCCTTTTTATTAATGCTTATCAGTGGCTCTTACCCGGCCTAGAATTAAGTTGGCTCACCTCGTCAGTTTATACCGTAGAAATATGACGCTGATTTCATAAATGGTAATAGTGAAAACTATAAATAATATAGGTGGCTTATTCGCAACTTACTACTACCGAAAGGCAGAACTATATATGTCACTCTTTTCTTTGCGGGGAAATTTTTGGCTCACAAATGTAAATACGCTACTGACTTCACTATTGTTTTCTTTGCGGATGGCATCCCAAGATAAATTAGCAAATGTTTTCTTAACTTGGAATACTGGTGATAGGAAACAGTTCACCATTGAAAATCCAACGGAACGCCTTATTACCTAGGTATTCAAGAAGATGTCACGTGTCCGATAGACGAGGACATAACAGTACATTTATAAGTTTGTTTTACAATCTCGAGGTTCTAGATTCAGTACTGCTGCACAGTGCTTTTTAGCATAGTCTCGTGTTGAAGAATATCTTGTCAGTTAGTAATGGGAAACAGAAAGAAACACATTCATACACACACACACACACACACACACACACACACACACATGCACGCACACATATGTGAGAGCGTGTTCATATGTATCCTTATATATGTGTGTGTGTGTGTGTGTGTGTGTGTGTGTGTGTGTGTGTGTGTGTGTGTGTGTGTGTGTGTGTGTGTGCGTGTCACAAACATATCCCCAATGTAATCGGTAGAACTGTACGCACGTCTAATGTTATATATATTTCTATCAGCTCCTTCATACTTACTTCATTCTTTCCATTCTTCTTTGTTTCGTTCCCCCTCTCTCACATATCCTGGCTTTCTCTTCATTCTCACTTTCCCTCCTCTTTCACTTCGCTCTGTCCCTTTTCCTTTTTTCTCGTCCCTCCCTAATTCTTCTATCCCTCTGCCACTACTTCTCTCCTCTCTCCCCACGTGACCGGCGTTCAGCCAAGCCTGACCTTTCTTTCTTAGTTCGACTACCATCTGTGCAACATCTATATTCCTCCCCATGCCTGTCATCTCTTATGTCCCTGCCAGCTTGATTTAGTTCGTCCTTAGTCAAAAGACACCTGTTGTTAATGTGCTGTAATTTGCATTTGTATTTGTGTACCATTTCTCCCTATTTTTTCGTCCTTGTTTTCGTATACATTCGCTGCTTTCTTGCAAGGAATCTAGTGCTCTTAGCTTAGTCTTTCCTTGGGGCTGGCCAAATTGGAGCAATCTTGTGTATAACCAGCCGAAATTGCAACGATAATATGGAACCCGACTGAGGAAAGAAAACTCCGAATGACCTGTCCTTGTTTTTTCTTGTCTCTTTTTTGTATCATCCATCTGGATGTTTTGCGTTCTTGTCCTATTTTTTGTATTCCTTTATATATATATATATATATATATATATATACAGTAGTAAGCATATGAATTCAAAACAAGGTGGGGAAAATTAGTACTCGAATACTGAAGGCAGAGTAATATGTTTTTATTAAAGCTGCAAAAGTCTTCACAAATTATCACTCCAGAGTTTCACCCTCTCGTTCGCCAGACTGTTGTGCGACTAAAGGTAACATAAAACACTGAGTAATAGTTTGTGAAGATTTTTCCAGTTTTAATAAAAGTATATTTATTCATATATATATACATATACATGTGTATGTCTTTGTGTGTGTGTGTAGTGTATATATATATTATATATATATGTATATGTATATATGTATCTATGTGCGTATATATGTATTTATGTATGTACGTATATGTGTGCATGTGTGTGTACATACATACATATATATATACATACATACATACACACATATGTACATACTTACGTATATACATACATATATGTATGTTTATGTGTGATTGTATGTGTGTATGTATGAGTGTGCATGAGTGGGGGGGGTCAAATAATTTGAACGTCAGTAGTAAGCTGAAACCGGTGATTTTAAATTAAAGTACATTGTATTATGTTAATATTATTTCTTCTCTGAATTGCACAGGTAACTCCCTTTCAATTTTACCATGTTGTACAGATGATGTCAGTCTCGACACACGAAGCTCAATGACATGAAAGTCATGTTAGCTCCAATATGCAAGAGAGACTCACGTGAAATATTTTAGACGTTTCTAATTACTTGTCCCCATTCATTCCAGACTTGCCCAACAAGGTGTCCACACTATGAGATTAACTGAAGTTACTTTTGTTTTTGACAAGAACGCCGCAGTCGATATTTTGAGATTCTCAAGATAGAAACTGGACGAGGGCCAATACTCGTACAGTTTAACATGGCAATATGTCAGTCGTGAAAATTGAAATTACTTGGTGCTTCATTGATGCGGAATGGGAGCCGACTGACGTGCATCGAAATCTGTATCAGATACGGGGAAACGTTATACCGGCATAGAACAAACTCCGTGCAATTTCATTTGGGAATCAAACCTTTCATACATTACCATCATTTCAGAGTACTCACTGACCTTAAACCACTGGTAATTATACTGCAGAAACCGTTGACCAGTGACCCCTAAAAATACAAGATATGCTACTTAAATTATAGAGACATCAAATATGCATAAAATACAAATCTAGAAATGAAATGACATTACTAGGTACGATTAGTTGTTTTCTTATCACCAACAAGGAAACAGTTGACTTGAATGCTAGAACTGTCCTTATGATTCAGCCATAATCTTCTGAACGAAATTCAAGTTAAAACCAGAAAGGTCACGTTCTCAACCAGCTTCTTAAAATCATAATAACTGGATGACGAGAGTCAGTCAAAGAATTACCACCTCCAATACATTCCTACGGATTTTACAAAAACGAACTCCCAACTAATGATGGTATTATTTTGAAAAGATCAAAGATCTTAATGCCAATCAGCTGACAAATATTATTAAATCAGTTCTTCTACTCACCAAGACATTGAAAAGACCATTTTCGAACCATAGGTGCAAAGTTGGGAATCTGAAGAGAAAATTGGAATTGACATGGACATCGAGAATAAGGCTAAGAAATATTCCACATCTCAAAAATACCTTCCTATACATCTAAAGCAAACTTTCAACAACAAATATTCCTAATCTAGCATGGGAATATATTGGTACAGATCTATTTCATTTTGGTGGCCGTAAATATTTAATAGTTACTTATAACTGCAGTAACTTTTCTAACACGAGCAAGATGACAGAACAATGCATAAGTAATATAACCCTGTCAGCAACAAAACAGATATTCCTTGAATACGATATTCCCAAAAGAGTGATAAGTAACAAATGGCCACTACTATGCGAAGCATACAGAGAATTTGCTCAGCAATGGCAAGTCGACCACGTCATATCATCTTCAAAACTTCCTCAATTAAATGGTTTCGTATGAAAAATAAATTTGGGCTATGAAAAAATTATTAGTTTAGGTAGAATAAGCAGAATAGTTGCTGCATTTGATAATGTTATATCTACAAGCAACGACACTAAGCCCCAACGTACCACGGCCAAATGAATTGCTCAGCAATCGGATTGTGAGAACTAAGCTAATCACAAAAATACCAACTCAACAGCTTTTCGACCACGATAATGTTAAGTATAAGTTAAAATAATGTAATGAACTGCAGAAAATATATCACAACTAAACAGATCATGAACTAGCCTCCAAATGTACCAAGAGTCAATACTTCTTGGTTACGTCAATAATCCTAAATGCTGTTTCTTCATATATGAGACAAATAAGAGAGATTGAAAGAGAGAGCAGCAATAAATTATTCAAAGAAATGTGAACTATTCCCAGTGTAATAGTACTTAATATTTTAGGTAATCAACAGCATGTGTTTGTACAAAGTTTGTGCATATCGGTTAAAGGTATGTTAACATAGTTGAAAATAAGTTTAGCTATGCAACATTAACGAAATATTAGCTTCGCATAATCTGTTGTAAAAGTTGTTCATAAACATTTTCTTATTTATAAGTTCAATATATAATTCAGTGTTACAGACATGTGTTAAACGAATATGCTAGAGTTAGTTTCGTTTGACTGCCAAATATTTGCAAGTTGATAATGGTCAGAAAAGCAAATAAAGTATGCGTTTTTAAACTGGTAGGAATAGTAACTGCCAGATAAGTTCTCGTGATTTGAAACAAGTGAAAAGAGAGCCGATTGTGCTCTTTGTTGTCGGTTCAACGTCGGTCGTAGAATGGGATTACGTTAAACTGGAGTGAAATCCAGAACTAAGTCACTCAAAAGAAGAATCCTTTGTACTTCACCTTAAATATGTAAAAATGATCGACAGACTTCTGGCTTCTTGATGATTCAAATAAAACTCTAAAACGTCGCTTGCGTGTGAAAGTCCGTACAAATGCATTGTTTAATATTGATCATTCTTCAACTGCAATCCTATCAGTATCTTTGTATTAAATAACTACAATAAATTTTTGAGGTAGAATGATGAGATAATGATAGATATGCTCGTAACTCTTTTTGTCTTGCTTGCTGATTAATAGATATCAATGTTATGCTTATTTATATTTTATGAGTGCTTGTCATTTCGATAGAAATTTGCAATCATTATTTGCAGTAGTGTGGGATAATCTTTATTTCTTTGCGAGTAATGTAAGCTAGTTATAGCCTTTTATAAATCATGCATAAATAAATATACTTTATCATAAATTCATTTATTGGAATCTATAAGCATGATCTAAGCTTTCCTAGTTTTTCATGCTAGATTAGCCACTAGATGTATGGCTGAAAAAATGCACACTTACTGACCTTTATCTTTTTCCCTCAATCTCTAGGTATTTAGCTGAAACAACAAGCCTGCCGATTTGCTTGCTTTCTATCCTTTCTCCTCTCTCTTTACTCCTCTCTTTTCGCATACCCTTCCTTCCTTACCCTCTCCCTCCTCTATCTTTCTCTTTATCTCTCTCATTACATGACGACTAAACGAAAGTTTTTTTCTTTTTCTCTATCTCTTGCAACTTAAGCTTTCCCCTTCGCTATTAAGTAACAATTCCTTCCGTGTTTTCCTTTTTCTTTTTTACTTCATATATAATAAACATTTTCTTAGAATGTGAACGTGGCTGTGTGGCAAGAAGTGTACATCCAAACCATATGGTTCCAGGTTCAGTACCACTGCGTGTATTTTTACTTTAGTCACGACTGGCAAAAGCTTTGTGAGTGGCTCTCTTAGACACTCATTGTGAGTGGCTCTCCTAACTAAAAGAAGCCCGTCGTATATATAGAGAGAGTGGACACACAATCAACAGATCGAGCACAGGAGATTACAGTTTAGATAACGGTGGAGGGGTATCCTCGTTGAGTGAATTGGTGAGCCATGAGTTGGGACTGTGCTAGGACACATGTGCTAGGACGGAGGCGGAGGACCTGAGAGTAAGAGATGGACAGTTTGGTGTGGGTAGAGGGGGAAGCGAAGAAGTTGAGATAAGAGTATGAGTCTGTGGGTGAAGTATGAATTTATGGAAGGAAATGGTAAGAGAAGAGTGGTGCATGGTAAAAGTTGACAGATGTATTGGAGACAGAGTAGGAGAATATATATATATATATATATATATATATATATATATATATATATATATATATGCATATATATATATAATATAGGTACTGTAAGTTTAGAGGGAATTCTTGATAAGTGTAAGCACCTGTATATGCCAGATAGTGGCAGAGGTGAGAGGATATATCAAACATAAATTAAAAACAGAACACAAAGTATATCGCGGTACACGTCTTTCAAGATTTATAAACAATCTGTTATTACATCAGCATAGGTATATTGTTGATGTAAAAGATGATGTAAAGCTCTTTTCAGCTGCAACCATTGTTAGTCCAAAGATTACATCACAAAAGAAAAAAAGAATTACATCACAAAAGGAAAAAAAGATTACATCACAAAAGAAAAAAAGAAAGAAGAAAAAAGAAAAGAAACACCGTAGATGGAACTGGTAGCAGTTCCTTAAATAATAATTTTAGTATTGACAGCAACAGTGTCTATATTAATAATAGTAACAATAACTATAATAGCAATAACAGAAACAGTAATCACTATAGTAATAATCCTGATGGTAATAACATTGTTGATAATGGTAGTAATAGTGGTAATTGTAACGATAGCAACACTGTTAGGCCCAATAATCCTATCCCAATATCGAATCAGAGTATACTAGATGAATCACTAAACCCAGACCCAGCACAGATTAGTGGCACACCCTATAGTACTGCTGCGTTAAATGACGCTACTGCCACTACTAATAGAATAACTCGTGCCACCTCAGACAGTAATTACGACAATAATTATACTAGTCAAAATACCAATATAATTGATAATAATCTTGATATAGCTAATAGGTCTAGCATCAGTATTAACGGCAGAAAGAATAGAGGTAGTGAAACTTTGAACACCAATAGAAGTAATAACAACAATAGTTACGACAGTGTAGGCGTAGATTCTAACTAACCTAGAAGTAACCAAGATAACAATTCTATCAACATTTACCCTCCACGTGCAAGTATCAAACGGCCTCACAATTATAAATTTGGGTGCAATTGTGTAACAACAACAACATGTCCTTTACTTGGAAACTGCCTAGCAAAAAACATAGTCTACTTTTGTGAAATAATTACGGAATCGAATACTCTCACCTACCTTAGTTGTTCATCCGCCTGGAAATCTAGATTCTACAACCATAGGTCATCATTTAGACTCAAACATAAAGCTAATAGCACTTCCTTATTACGTAGGATATGGGAACTTAAAGACGAAAATATTAACTTTAACCTTAGATGGTCCATAGTTGGATCGGCAGCGATTTATAAAAATAATAGAACTGATTGCCAGTTATGTTCCTTAGAACTCTTGAAAATCATTAGATTCCCTGATAAGGACAAACTAGTTAATAAAAGATCGGAATTCAAATCAACTTGTATGCATAAATTGACTATAACCTTTAAATACTATAAACCTTAAGTCTCCATTATCAATTTTAATCCCTTCATGATCTTCTCTCATTGGAAATTCCCTCATCTGCTCCCGTCTGCCACTGTACAGGCATTGAATTAACAACTCCTGGGCTTACCCCCAACTACTTACTTATTCGGTTCACTTTCGCCTAGCTAGATTCTGACCCCATATAGTACACACATAGTAAA
>NC_142936.1:20387165-20424665 GCF_046866305.1 Octopus bimaculoides | reverse complement strand
TTCTGATATTACGGAGACAAAAACTGCTATATAAACACTTAAGGTACGATTTCTATTCGAACATCTATAAACTTTTTCATGAATTCGTTTGCTGTAAATAACGTTTATTTGTGATATTTCTTCTAACCTTGAAGTTTCTAAACGAGGTAAAATAAATTGTATCTAACGATATTTTTCTTAAACATTATTAATTTAGCGCTCAGTCAACTGCTGGTAATTCACGGAGTTATAGGTACTTTTAAACTCTTGCCATAATATTGTTTACAATTTTGGGAACTCGATACACAATTTCTTTGCATTTGAAAGGGAAAGTTCGAGTGCAGAGCGCTTCTTGATGAATGGTAAAGTGAAAAAGAGATCATTTTTGATCGTATGAATCCATCAGTGGAGATACAAATCCTTTCTTTCTTTATTCTATTCATACTTTGTGATTCTGTTGCTACTGAAACGATTTTTTGAGAGTTGATTTCTTTCTCTTTCGAACAATTCAAAACAGCCTGACCAAATATATCTTCGCCTTTTCTTTAAGTGATATCATTTGCAATCAATTCTTCCTGAGAATCAGTTCTTTGTTTAGGATTCTACAATGAGATCTGTTGGATATTATTTACATCAGATAACTCATCACAGCTAATTGAATATATTGGAGCAGAATTAATATCTTTGATTTTCTATTCAAAATTGATTGCCATATCAACAGCACTTCCTTTGATTATTCTTGCCGAAAGAAGAATTTCTTTGATCTTATTAATTATATCAATTAATAAGATAAAAAAATTCCTCTAAGATCAAAGATATTCCTTTAATTAATTATTTCAATTAAAGTCGTGAAATAAAAGCTCAGCAATATTTGAAAACGTATCTTTTGAGATATTCTCTGCTAGTAAAAGATTTTCTTTAACTTAGTTTCATTCGATTCGATGAAATTAGCAAAAACAATTGACTTTGAATGTTTAGTAAATTACTGAAAATTATCTAGATTTGGTTGAGTTTTTTTCTCCAGTTCAAGAATTATCCTCCTGCACTCTTCACCGACTACGTACTTTTTCAGCAAAAGAGCAATATTTATTTATAAAATGTCTTTCTAAGTTTATTATAGGCAAATTTTTCACTATGTATTAAAGACAATGTTAAGCCGAGTAAGACTTCAACGAAATTGTACATCGTTGAATGTCTTTTCACCACCAGTTTTACCATTTCATCGGATCTAACATAATCGTTCAAGAGAACCAAGATATATCTGTAAATCCACAATAAGCACACTATAAAATTTTTACAAAAGTGATATTCATAGAATTTTACATAAGAATAGCGGCAGATTAGACAACTACAAGTGAGACAGACCATAAGCCTTAGACTGCAGCACAAAACATCAGCGAACTACAATAAATCAATTCATAATTATATAGTATCAGCTACCATGGAAGATTATATAATTGTAAAACGAACGAAACGAATTTAAAAGGCAAAAATAAGTACAAACCGAAAGCGAAACGAATCCCAGTTTAGTTGCCAAATTATTAATAGAAGACACATCTATAGAAGTACTCAGTCATGAAATCCTTAAGTATCCAATTAACATCGACTAGTCAACCAGACGATGTATACAGACCTGAAAAAGAATCGTTTGTTTCCTAATAATACACACACACACATACATACATACATACATACATACATACATACATACATACATACATACATACATATATATATATATACATATAGATAGATAGATAGATAGATAGATAGATAGATAGATAGATAGATAGATAGATAGATAGATAGATAGATAGATAGATAGATAGATAAAAAAAACCATATATCAGAAAGAAGCACACTCTAAAGAATAGAGCAGTAATTATTACAACAAAAATTTTATATCTTGGTTTCGCATCCACAAAGTAAAGCCTTGTGGACAGCTCGTCAGACTATATGAATACAAAATTTAAAATATCTACGTTGCAGACGTGAGTAAACGCTCAGAACTCGAGGAATACCTCTTAACAAAAAAACGTTAATGAGGACGGGTTATCTCCTCTGAATCAGAGGGGGAAAATATCCTTATAGACCCGAAGAGGACTAACCAGCAATTTTCTAGTAAGAGACGCTTGAAGTGGATACATTTAGAAAACACTTCTTTACGGCTGTTTAATGCACCAGGTCTCTTAGTCCTTAAGAATTTTGGCTCTCCGCGATGCAGATCTCGCAACGGCCACTTCCATTAATATTACGGGCCCGAATGATCAATAAATTTCCACCTGATATCACACGGGGTCCCTTGATCTTTGAGGTGTCATACATGGTGGGCCAGGGATGTGACAAACCGTCTTTCTAGGACTCTGAAGGATGACTGGTAGTTAAGAAAACGTCGCTTGAACGAAGTACACGCAGGTATTTACACACATGGTATGTGGCCCTAATTGTACCCCTGGTAACATATGGCGCGGAGCTGGTCATCCCATCGATGTCGAAGATAAATCTTTGGTTATCTTCTGAGGTGGCGGAACTGGGAACGGCGGATACCTCCTCCAAGTCGCTGGTCCTGGATAGGTCATTATTTCTAAGTGCAGCTTTTGTGCTGCTGGTAACATATATTGCGGGCCCGGTCACCTATCAGTATCTATGGTTTTTTCATTATGCGTGATACCAGGGTCTTCGATGACACTTTCTGTGATACTGGTCCCGGACTGGCGTGAGAACTGGTTAATCTGCTAATAATATTGCCGTTTGGGTGAGGCGGCGAGCTAGCAGAAATGTTAGCACGCCAGGCGAAATGCTTAGCGGTATTTGAAAAAAAAAAAAAAAAAAAGGCGGCGAGCTGGCAGAAACGTCAGCACGCCGGGCGAAATGCTTTGCGGTATTTCGTCTGCCACTGCGTTCTGAGTTCAAATTCCGCCGAGGTCGACTTTGCCTTTCATCCTTTCGGGGTCGATAAATTAAGTACCAGTTACGCACTGGGGTCGATAAAATCAACTTAATCCGTTTGTCTGTCCTTGTTTGTCCCCTCTGTGTGTAGCCCCTTGTGGGCAGTAAAGAAATAGGTATTTCGTCTGTCATTACGTTCTGAGTTCAAATTCCGCCGAGGTCCTTTCATCCTTTCAGTGTCTATAAATTAAGTACCAGTTGCGTACCGGGGTCGATCTAATCGAGTGCCCCCCCTCCCCCAAAATTTCTAGCCTTGTGCCTAGAGTATAAAAGAATATTGCCGTTTGGTGATACATTACTGTTATTGCGGATATCGGGTTTAGGTATCACCATAGCCTCATAGATGACC
Organism: Octopus bimaculoides; assembly: GCF_046866305.1. Lineage (NCBI taxonomy): Eukaryota > Metazoa > Mollusca > Cephalopoda > Octopoda > Octopodidae > Octopus > Octopus bimaculoides. Next base: position 20,421,388 of record NC_142936.1, on the reverse strand, counting down.
CCTTCAGCCTTGCATCGGCCTCCTACTGCACAGTTATTATATACCCCGCAAGAGCAACCTGCCTCCTCCCTTGTATTGTGGGTACTTGCTAAAATGTTTATGTTAGGTGCTCAACTAAAGAAAACTCTTAAGTTGTGTCTCTTAAATAAATGCCTGTATCTATGTGTGTGTGTGAAATGTTTGTCTGTCAATCTAAGGAAAATCTTTCCTACATAAGTCTTGACGTTGAGTGAGAAGGGTGGAGCAAACCAAATGGCATTTCTGCGGGGCTTTCTTTTCCAGCTGCTAGGGCCAGAAATGTAAGAGATGCGGTCCTTAAACCCACTCGATGCCAGTGCCTCATAGTAGGGGGCAACGGCATCGAAGATGTCTTGGCTCGAGGATAGATTCGTGATCCTTTTGCTTACACCTTTCGCTATAGGGGTTGCAGAAGGCTGTGCTAATATAAAACAGTCTCTCAGTTGGCTTGTGATAGGGCCTGTATGTACCAGAGCCCAGATCTAAAGTAACATCTAAGAAATCTGTTATAGTGAGATTAGTCTCAATGGTAATCTTGAGACCCATTGAGCCTAAGGTGATAATTAGGTCCTTTGTAAGTCTATCTAATGTGTGGCCGTTGGCTCCTCTAGAGATTGCTATGGCGTCATCTCTGTAGAGACCGAAGAGGAGCGAAGGAAATTTCTTTCCTAAGTTGTCCAGGATGTACAATCCGATAAGATCACAGACATCGGCGCTGTCATATGACCCCCATAGCTACATCAAAGGAGCCCTCGAGGTAAGATTGCTTGACGCAAGTCGAATCTTTACTGAACAGCACCGTCTTCCTGGCATGCATGATAACTCTAACATCACTGTTACTAATATCTGTGAAGCCCTTGGCAAAGGAAAGTGCCTTCAACAATAACTCTTTAGAAATAGATGAATGAAAGTCGACAATGTCGAACTGTGTAAATCTAGCCCTGCCTCTGTCCTGGTTCGCAATAAACCATGAGGTTACTTCATTGGTGCTGCGCCATAGAGAAGGGCTCGTGTGTCTTAGTTAAGTTAGAACTGCTTGCGGGTCCAGGGTCGCAGGTTCCCGATTGATGATTGAAATAGCAATATTTACCGTTTCCAAAAGTTTCTTTTTAGCTTATTTAAATGTCCGTGCATATCATGTTAGTTTTTATATTGGGTATGTTTAATGTTTTCACCGTAAATATTTCATTTGTCAATTAGTTTTTATAAGTGCGGAAATAATGAATGTATTTATTTTTACCCGTGTTGTGGTTTTCATTACTCTTTGCAGAACGAAGATAAAGGAATCTTTGTAAATCAATTAATTGATATCTCCAGTGCAATATTCCAGCGAGGTTTATTTTCACTACTTTTGTCTCCTTTAGGTTTGGTTGCATTTAAACTTATCCCTAAAAACTACATCAAAACGGCCACAATCTTCTGGGAACCAGAGTAAGTCTTGTAATTTATTCTATATATACGACTACATTACTGTCTCCTAGTTCAAAGACACAGATACAAAATCTTTTCCTAACAACACAATACTATACAAAGAGAAAGTTAGGGGTTGACAAATGTACTAGAACTCTTTCCTTTGAAGTTGTTTACCTAACTTTGTAAAGAGGTGTACACATGCTTAAGGGGTCACAAATATATTGAGATGTCATTGTAAAGGGATTTTTCCAAAAGGAAAATATCCGTCGGACTAAGATCATCTTATAAACTGAGATTGACTTGGCTGGAAACGAGTGAAGCCATTGCTGTCAGTGAGGTTATCTAGAGCTTCAAGTTATAAACTTAAACTTATTTGATGCTAATAAAACAGGTTAAAATATACTACGTACCTCCAAAGCATACAAACACCGCATCAATTTCTCATGATTCAATCGTTTTTAAGGGTAAAATTAAAATGAGATTTGACTGTTATTTTTAGCAAGTTGAGCGACACCGTGGAAGGGAGATGTATTACGCCAAGAGATACAGGGCTTGGACAAAATTATAGAAACACCTTAAAATTTCAAACAAATTTATTTTAATATGGGGTAGGTCCGCCTTTGGCAGTAATTACAGCTTCAATTCTACGAGGTATGGACTCGTACAAAGTTTGAATTGTTTCTAAAAGAAATGTTTGTCCATTCTTCAGCTAAACTAGTCTCCCGTTCTGGTAGTGATAATGGTGGAGGATATTGACTCCTAACTTTTTTTTTTTTTTTTCTAAAATGCAACATGGCCAGAAAAGATGTTCAACTTCACTAGAATGTTCCTCATGCCATTCAGTAACAACTTTAGCTGTGTGTATTGGTGCATTATCATTCTGAACGATTGCGTTTCCATCCGGAAACAGTTCTGCAACCATAAAATGGATTTGATCAGATAAAATGCTTAAATAGTCTTGACTATTAATTCTGTCATGAAGGGAAACCATTGGGCTGGTGGATTTCCAAGACATAGACCCCTAGATCATCACAGATCCTCTTGCATGTTTAACAGTTGGAAGAAGGCAGTCTGGGTCAAATGCTTCTTTTGGCAGTCTCTACACGTATACTCGGCCGGTAGTCCAAAATAAGGTGAAGGATGACTCGTCTGAGAAAATAACATTTTTCCACTGCTCTAGGGACCAATTCTGTAGGTTTTACTCCACTCTAAATGCTTTGTAACGTTTGTTTTTGAAAGTAGTGGTTTTCTGATTGCAGCCCTCCCATGAAATCCAGCTTTGTGCAGCTCCTGGCGAACAGTTTTTGTGGAAACTGGGTTCTCGAGGTGGTCATTAAGCTCTGCAGTAATTTTGGGAGATATACTTTTGTGATCCTTTCTAACAATTCGCGTAAGAGTCCGACGGTCTCTATCTGAAAGTTTTGGTTTTCTTCCGGTATTTTATTTCGACGAGGAGGTTTTTCCCTCTTTCTCAAAGGCTGCCATTACTTTCGAGACAGTACTTCCTGGTACACCAAACATTTCGACTGTTTTGGTTACGCTAGCGCCTGCCATACGAGCACCAACAATTTGACCTCTTTGAAAATCCGATAAATCTGTCATTTTGATGAATTTTGATTACCTTCTGATATCTGAAAAGAAAGAACAATTTTAGCAAAACATATTAAGCAACACTAATAATAAATCAAAGAGCATAAAAATAAACAAGCTTTTAACGGTTTTATAGATATTTCAAGATTATGATGCTATGATGCTAAGCGTTTCCATTATTTTGTCCAACCCCTGTATATCACATATGAATTACAGATTTACTTCTCGAAGAATAAACTATCAGAACTTAAGAACACAGAATATATTTTGCAGAAATAACAACACTAACTACATTTATATACATATAAACTAAAGCCAACCGACATAACTTTTCTGATTTGTGTGCACATGTAGAAGCACAGCAATTTTGGGAAGACTTAACAGATTCTTTATTTTATTGACTCCAAAAGAATGAAATGTAAAGCTGATCTCGACAGGATTTGAACACAGAACATAAATATCCGGCAGATATACTGCATAGCATTTTTGTCTGACGCTATAATAACTCCACCACCTTCAGTCAATCCACCACCTTCAGTAACTTGTAACATAAATGGAAGTTAAAGAATTAGTTTGGGCCTCCTTTAAACATATTCCCTAAGACTACATGAAATGCTCACGACCTTCTGAGACACAACTATTTCTTAATTATCTTGTAAATTTAGTAATTTATTTTACATACATGGGAAGAAAAGTTCATTAATATCAGCCCAGTATTTGACTAGTGATTCCTTTATCGATTTCAATTGTTAGAGAAGAAAATTGATCTTTCGGGATTTGAACTCAGGATTTAAAACTAAATGTAATAACACACCTTTCTCATACTCTTCCGGTGTTGCCACTACTACCCTCTGTCTACAGATGTAAGAAAAGAAAATTAATCCTATAAATCGAAACTGTAACAATCGAAAGTGACACTAAATTTCCATTTACCATTGGCAATGTTTCCCAAATTAGGTTCCGTTAAAAATATTTCAGGGCCATCGCATGATAAGATGTCTAATATTCATCTTCTCTTTTATAAATCAAATTCATTAAACGTATTGGATCAAAGGTACGTCAGGAATATCCTGAGAATTAGCTGGCGGTAACATATCACACAAGAGATCCTGCGAAGATCGATATCACAACTACTTCAAAAATGTAGCGAAGCGCCAATTCCTCCCGGTCGGCCACATTTTTCTGTCTGTCTGTTTGATCACCGGCATTCGAAAACAACTATGATTTAGGTAGCATCTGTTGGCAGACGTAAAAGGGGGAGGGCCGAAGATCACTAAGTCGACAGACATTTCGTTTTGAGATAACCTGAAGACAACATTACGTAGAATGCATGTGCAAGAGTAGCAACCGACCAAACCTGGTGGAAGAAACTTGCCGCTCAATGCACCAAAGCAGGAGGATCTAAAGTTTTTAGAAAAATGTCTTCTTAAAATTAGGGTGATGAAGGTCGTCCGTGAAATATAAATATGGGCTGCGTTATCTCTTTAGCATTTAAACCGGCCATATCCGGCCCAAACATTCTACCAGTTTATGTTCAAACTGACCAGATCCAGCCTATCATTTCGTTCTTAAAATATAATTTTACCCTATAATTTCGTTCTTAAAATAAACAATCACATCATCGAAATCTCAAAGCTATGTGATAATGTACACTTTATTGAAAATAATGTGAATAAATAAGCATTACATTTGACAGAGTATTCAACGAAATAAACTTATAAACCAGTCTGCTGGTTTTGAACAAATCAGTTATAATTTGTTCCTTGAGTTCACAACTAAATTGGAAATCAAAGAAGAAACTTCTATGTGATCCTTAGGCTTGTTAATCATCTCAGCTAAATTTACAATGTCTTAAATAAAGATGAAGTATGTTCAATAAATGATGAAACGATTTAGGATGGAGCGCCTATTTTTCATCCTTTTATTCTTTTTCTTTTTACTCGTTTCAGCTATTGAACTGCGGTCGTGGTGGAGCACCACTTTGAAGGGTTTTAGTCGAACAAATCAACCCCAATATCTCTCTCTCTCTCTCTCTCTCTCTCTCTCTCTCTCTCTCTCTCTCTCTCTCTCTTTCTTACCAGTCTGATAATTTCTCCATTGGTCTGTTTACCGAACCGCTAAGTTACACGCAAACACCGGTTGTCACGCGCTGGAGATACAAACGCACACACACATACATGCACACACGTATACACAAACACATACACACATGTATATATATATATATATATATATATATATATATACACAGCAAGGACAAAAATTCTCTATCAAAACTAACGTCACATGTGCCTCCCACAACCTTATCTATGTCCTAACCTGCTCAGGTTGTGGCCATCAGTATGTAGGCCAAACGAGCCTTTCTTTGAGACGCAGAGTCACGGTGCATAAGGAACAGATTCGCTTCTCCCAGTACAGGCAAATTGCACTGAGCGCACATCTTGACAGATGTGCAAGTGATCAAACGCCGAAGTTCTTTATCTTCCCCCTGTACCACTGCAAAGATTCAATTTCAGTGCAACAACGACTAAATAAAGAGAACTTCTTCATTCAAAAATATAAACCACACCTCAATATTAAAACATGACAACCCCAGAAACAATACTAAGTAATCAGTTATCCCCCTTGACACCCATTACCTCCCTTGGTTCACTCTCTAAATCCTTTCTTATTTTTCAAACAACCAAGATGGCGAAAGCCCCTCATCATGCGAATGAATCACTACACAATACCCCTTGAAAAGCTAATTTAAATAGCGAAAACCGGTTGGATTTTACAACACCCATTTAATATGTATATATTTATATAAAAAAATATTAAACTATGCGAAACGAAGGCATTTTTCTTCATTTTTCTTTACATTTTTTCAACTCATAATTTCACCACGTGTTGTTTACTGAATCTCCAGTATTCTTGCTACTTATATTTATATATATATATATATATATATATATATATATATATATATATATATATACATGTGTGTGTGTGTGTGTGTGAGTGTGTGTGTGTGTGTGTGTGTGTGTGTGTGTGTGTGTGTGTGTGTGTACACACTGGGGTTTCATGCTGTTTTCGTCTACGAAATTAACCAACAAAGCACAGGATTATGACAGAAGACACTTTCCCAATGTGTCGCGCAGTGAAACTGAACCCGAAATTGCGTGGCCATGTTCTTTTTGTTTCGCTTTGTTTTGTTCTTTTATCATGAATTTGTAAACAACGGCATCACGTCTTATAGATTTCCAACCGGCTGATCTACGACTCACAACAACCAATCGCAGATTCATTTTGCTCGATCTGAGCCGTTCTTAAGCACAAAAACAACAAACAAATACAGAAATGGAAAGCATAATAATGAAAGCTAAAGACCAACATGGACTAACTACGCACTACAAAGACCATTTTCTTAAACAGAATATTAAGTTTGATCAATTAGACATGGTTAGTCTGGCGAAATCATTAAGTTGGCCTACTTGCCTACTGTAGACATATCTGAAGAAATCGAGAGATATAGATAAACAGTATTTTCTCTTTCCACTGGAAAAACATATATAAATTGGTAACAAGGTTCTAACGATCGATAGATAGTATAGCTGCAGATCAGAGAAGGTAGTCAAACTAAAAAATAAAATAATATCGTATTTACTTGCGATATACAAAAATATACAAATAAAGATTCGAAAAAAGAAACATTGATATTAATGTAGAAAACAAAATATTCGAGTATTGTATGCTAATTAAAATAGCTTGCTCGGTGTATAAAAACAATCCTGCAAGCAAAGTTAGAAATATAAAGTACAGAAAAATTGTCATATCAAACATCTCGAACGTTGCTGCAATTATAGAAGCAATAGATGCTTGTTAGAAATGAAATCAAAAATATTATCGAGAAATTTTTCAGTAACCTACAGTTAGATACAGAGATAGATAGATAAGAGATAGATAGATAAGTGTGTGTGTGCATGCGTACGTGTGTGTGTACGTGTGTTAAAAATTTTATATTTTTTAAAACATTTTTATATAAGCGTAGATTAACTTAATATTTAGAGTTACAGTTTTAGCATGACGTCGACAAAGTGTGTCCTTACATTACCATCATCATCATCATCATCATTGTTATAAAAGTAGTAGTAGTAGTAGTAGTAGTAGTAGTAGTAGTAGTGCGCATGGTAAGTATAGCACTAGGGATGTCAGGAAAAGTAAAAACAAATATAGATAAATGTCATGCATACAATCAGGAAGATTAAAAGCAAAAACAGAACACTGAACTACTAGCAAAAGACAAACGCAAAGGTTTAAAGAACAAGAAGAAGGAATATTACATGGCAAATTAATCAGTTAAATAAGATACAACAGCAGAAAAGGACGGTTTAATAAATTCCAATCAGAATTACGCAATTATTTTGCCTCAACGAGCTTTGTTTTGTTTCGTTTTCATTATTGGTGCAAGCATAGCTGTGTGGTTAAAGACGCTTGCTTTGCAACTGCGTGATTTCGGGTTCAATATTATTGTCTTTTACAATTGCCGACCAATGACCGGTGAGTGAATTTGGTAGACGTAAACTATGAGGCAGTTCAGCGTGAGTGCGTGTGTGTGTGTGTGTGTGTGTGTGTGTGTGTGTGTATACGGGGTGTCTTTTTGTCTATGTTTGTCCACACACACACACACACACACACACATACATACACACCTCTTGACAACCAGTGTTGGTTTGTTTACGTCTCAGTAACTTAGCGGTTTGGCAAAAAGTACTGGGGTCGATTTGTTCACCTAAATCTTTCCTGATAAACGTGTATGTATATGATTAGAACGTCGAATACCGCGGTATTAGCCTTGAGGTGGGGCCACTCATATAGACGTACGGTGTTAAAAGCACAGCACAAACACATATCGTAGCAGACGAGAACCGTCTAGTATAGGCACCTGAACTGCCAGATCACACGATTCTAGTGTACTGAAATCTGAACCCACCCTTACCAGACGGTTCTTGTCTGCTACGATACAGTTGCAGAAAAAACATGAGCAAGATGAAGCTTTCAGAAGGTACGATGTTCTGAGAAGAAAGAACTGAACATAACTGTTTAGTGCTAGGCTGTTGATTGGGTGCAACAAGGATGACGAAAAGGGGAAAGACGAGTGGGTCGGATGTGCCTGAATGATATTGATACGATACCGTGCAGTTCCAAAAAATAGAGGCCATTATAGTAGCGATAGAAGAAACGAAGAAAGAGGAGACGGTATGCTTGAGGGCCAGAGACTGAAGTATGTCTGTTAGAGATTGAACGCCATGTCACTCAATCAAATGACCTTTCTATAGATATAGTCCAGTATGTTTGTGTGCGTAGCAGTAACACTGTTCTAGATGTGATAGCAGTCCTAATTGTGAGTCTCACTAAAGCCTCGTAGAGTGTTAGCAGCTGTTGGGATTGAAGAGGCGGGGGAGTCTTTGGCTTGCAATCCTAACGATGTAAATGATGTGTTTTCGCTAATGAATGCTGCTAATGTTTAATGAGGGTGTGACAATGTTTCCATGGAATTAGTAGTACTTGAGGTTAGGAGAGGGAGATGTTTTATTTTGTTTTGTTTTGGAGTGGATGTTAAAAGAGACAGCGTTGGTATGGCTACAGTGAACGATGCTCTCAAGATCTCTGTCCATGGAATTGATGCAGGTTTGGCGTGTGGTTTCTAGGTTACATGTGGGTGATGCATGGTAAGGAAAGTTATTGAGGAAAGAAGAGTTCTATTATCTATATAAGAGTAGATGTTGTTGAGAGTCATTGAAGAAAAGCGTGGGAGAAATATGAATTAAGATCCTGGACGAGAGTCGAGCAAAAAGAGCTCTGTCAACACATACTAGATGGAGTCAATTGATTGAAAGCTACCAGTCCAAGAGATGAGAGGTGGATGGATGGGTACCGCTTCAGGGTATTGCTTACGGGATCATCTTTTTTTTTTTTTTCATAAGAGTAGAAAAGAGAAAACCGCACAATTGGTGGAGATATTTTTGCAAGAGAACTGCACATTGCCTTCTTTAGATATGCATGATACGTCTATATCAGAGGCTTTCTCAAGGCGAATATTGCGGTATTGAATTACAAATCAAGGATTTGTAGAACTTTTTTTCCAAATATCATTTTATATAAGGATATTGGTGCAAAAGAAAGACGTATAAGAAGTCTTTTGCAGGTGAACAAGTCAGCTCAGGAAGTCTCTCCTGTTTCCCCAACTTAAAGTTCAAATAGCATTTTTTTTTTTCCATAATTCTTTAAAAATAACTATCAGCAATTTCATGAATTATTATATTATTGTTTTCAGTAAAGATTATTTTTATTATATTGTTTTCTTCTGTTTTGTTTAGTTTTTTTTTTTTTTTTTTGAAAGCCTATTGCTTAAATACATTGTTTTAATTTATCTCAAACTGGGTATGTGAGCATAAATAATTCTTTTACCCTTTTTATATATATCATTTTAATTTTGAAAGAATACACGTAAAAATCCTCGCAAACTTCTCAATTTTTTTAGTTTTACTGCAACGTTCATTTTTCTAGATGTCACGTTTATCATTGTAAAAAGGAAGTCGGTACAGTTACACTTTAAATAACGGGAAGACGAATAAATAACAGTCTAATTATAAGCTGTTCAATTACTGCAGTTATGCTTTGAATCTTTGAATTTTTGAAATCCTTCATATTTCTAAGCCTTAAAATGCCGGAACAAAATCAGCATGTAATGAATTATAACCTTTTTAAAGATATTTAACTGCAGTTGAAAGAAATATTTCATTGAAATATTTGAATTTTGCAAGTGGGATGCCATTGCAAATAAGTGAGATCTTATTACACGTATGAAATCATAAAAGCATATTAGTGTCATTCCTATGAAAATATATTACGCCTAAACGCAACGACACAACTAGCTTGAAGAGAGTATCGCCATGTTTACGAGCTGCCATTGCACAATAATGAATGGGAAAAATCTAACCGAGTGACGAAAAACATTATTTATAATAACAAAATGATTTCCAGACTAAGAATGCAGGGATTAAAAAGACATAATCATTATTCATTTTGAGAACTCGATTACAGACAGAGCAGACGAGAACTTAAGTTTATTACTGAACGAGTCAACTATTATGAAAATACGTTCGATGGCTATAACATATTCTAGTAAGACATATAACAAAGTTATCTCTACACATCTTGTTATGATAGAATTAGATAAATTTGATACTGACAGGGTATTAAAGGCTTTAAATTTTGAGTTGATTACTCTTTTACTCTTTTACTCTTTTACTTGTTTCAGTCTTTTGACTGCGGCCATGCTGGAGCACCGCCTTTAGTCGAGCAAATCAACACCAGGACTTATTCTTTGGAAGCCTAGTACTTATTCTATCGGTCTCTTTTGCCGAACCGCTAAGTTACGGGGACATAAACACACCAGCATCGGTTGTCAAGCGATGTTGGGGGGACAAACACAGACACACAAACACACACATATATATACATATACATATATACGACGGGCTTCTTTCAGTTTCCGTCTACCAAATCCACTCACAAGGCTTTGGTCGGCCCGAGGCTATAGTAGAAGACACTTGCCCAAGATGCCACGCAGTGGGACTGAACCCGGGACCATGTGGCTGGTAAGCAAGCTATTTACCACATAGCCACATGGTAACAATGAATATAATAAAATATAATAAAAACACTTGTTGCAATAGATTCAAATAATTATTTATAACATAAACGCATGGCCAGAAATTTGGGGGATGGGGTTAGCTGATTAGATCAATATTAGTGCTTCACAGATCCTTTATTCTGTTTAGACTCCTGAGATGAAAGGCACAGTTGACTTTAATGGTATTTGAACTCAAAACGCAGAGCAGTGCACTAGATACTGCAGGGTATGTATATACACACACACGCGCGCGCGCGCGCGCGCGCGCATACACACATGTATGTATGCATATATATGTGAGTGTCTATATACATATATGTATATATATATATATTCATATATATATATATATATATATATATATATATATATATATACATATATATATATATATATATATATATATATATATATATATATATATATATATATATATATATATATATATATATATATAGATATATATATATATATATATATATATATATATATATATATATATAGATCGCTGACCACTACATTTATATTTTTTTTCTCCTTGTTTCTCTCCTTATTTCTTTCTGTGTTCCTTTCAGTTGAAGAGCGTAGCTCGAAACGTCAAAGACTTTCTCTATTCCTGAGCGTTAAACTAATACATCCATTTGTTGTTTACACCACCTGTCTTCGTCTGTTGTTTTTTTCGTAAATTCTCCCATATATATATATATATATATATATATTCAGTTATATATATATATATATATATATATATATGTATATGTGTATAGATATATATGTATGTGTATATACATGTGTATATATATATATATATATATATATATATATATATATATATATATATATATATATATATATATATATATATATATATATATATATATATATATGAATGAATTTCGTCTAACGAAATGATGTAATAGGTATGTGTGATAAGTGCTCGGGTTGGTTTACCACTAAAACTCCGACTTGAAGTGCAACTAAAATAAAAGTGGTGTTGTAGCTGCCTAGCAAAGAATGGCTATAAGTGGTTCATCTACTGACCAGGTAGGTATATATAAGAAAAAAATGAATGAACGAGCAAAACATAGGTTATCACTTTAGAGCATGTAATTTATAATTCCAACATAAGTTCAGAATTGTAAATGATTGTTAATAAGGGATTAAGAAATAATGCAAAAAGTCTCTTACATCTATTTCTAGAATAGTTGTGCACATGGTACATAGGTCATTGAAGAAGGATTTCCATATAAGCCAACTACTGTCTTCAGAGGAGTAGAATATCTTAATAAAGGATATTAGTAGTTACAAGTTGTATTGTCGACGAATTAAGCAACACCCACCATAAAAGATAATAATAGTTACCAGCTCCAGTGTCTCTCTCTCTCTCTCTCTCTATATATATATATATATATATATATATATATATATATATATATATATATATATATATATATGGGAGTAAATGTAAAGACAAATAAGTTAGCCAAGTCGATATACAAAAAATATTAAATACATTAAATATAAAAAATGTACAAATGTATACATATAAAAAAGTTCGACTTACACATTCAAATACTAAATCGTCAACCTCCTTAGCAACGTATATGCACGACCTCAAATCCCAAAATATTCCATGCTATTCTGGTCCATAATAAGCGAAGTTCCCATACAATGCAAACATCGCCAAATGTAAGTTAAAAGAATCGTTAACCATTCTTCGTCTTCATAACTCCTCATTACTTAATAGATTCTCTGTTTTTCATTCTTGTAAACACAGGTACTACTCATCTTTCACACACTTCGCCAAATCTATATAATCCCATAATGTTTTCATACCAAATAAACCATAAGCCAAGACAATCAGCCTTGTAACGTACTACTTAAAAAATACTAATCCCTCCTACTCCCTTTCATACACACACCTCCAATTTCTTCCAAATTCTTCAAATCAACTACTTCACTCCTCTCTCTTAGTCTCCCCACTCTCTCCAGTCTTTAAAAGTACTTAACAATGCCCCACGCCTTTGAAAACTAACCAATCTACTTCTACTCCCTCCCTACTCACACCCCTCTATTCAATTCCGTACTCCTCCCGCTCCAATACCAACCCAATTTCTTTGTCCCACTAACAACTACTTTTGACCACCTTCTCACAATATAATAACCATCCTTGTTTCTTTATCTCAAACTTTAACTCTACAGCCTTCATACAAACTAACACAAAGGTCATCTTTCGCATACTAGCTAAACCACCCTTCACCCTCCCTCTCACCTTCAGCCTCTACTACTCTCACTAGCCTCATTACTAACCCTAACCCCAAAATCTATTTTCTCCTCCCACTACTCTCGATCTAAACACCTCCCCAACTCATCTTTCTAATATACTTAGTTCTCCACAAAACCATTTCATCTTTAATCTCCATTCTGTCAACACCTCAAATGTAAAATTCTTCCCAGAAGACGAAGGCTGGTAGTATCCGATCATAGAATCAAGTTACAAGCATTATTTTGGACCACCAAGCCCACAGAAACAGCTGTTGGACTCGTAAACTCCTACTCATCCCCCTTAATTCCTGATATTATTTCCATTCTGTGTAAGACGGACTTTCCATTCTGTGTAAGACGGACTTTCCATTCTAAGTCGAACTTTATTATATGCATACGTATGTACATTTTTTGTATTAAATGTATTTAATATGGGTTTTTTTTTTTGTATATCGACTTGCCTAACGTGATTTGTCCTTACATTTACTCCTCTATCTGTTCAAGTTCAAATCTGTTGAGCACTACGAGATGTATTCTATACAGATAATACCTATATCTAAGCTATAAACCGTATATATATATATATATATATATATATATATATATATATATATATATATATATATATATATATATATATATATATATATATATATACGGAGAATTCACAAAAAACAACAGACGAAGACAGGTGGTGTAGAAAACAAATAGATGTATTAGTATAACGCTCGGGAATTGAGAAAGTCTTTAACGTTTCGAGCCTACGCTCTTCTACAGAAAGGAACACGGAAGAAAACAAAGAGAGAAAAAAATGTGTGTAGTGGTCAGCGATTTATCATGGCGAATGCCGGACAGGAGGGTGACACATGATAGTTAAGAAGAAGGGGAGATAACAAGGTAGCATGGGCGTTTCTTTCTTGTCTTGGAATTCACGGTCAAACGGCTGGGTGGAATTGCGCGAAAAATTACACAGATGTGTAGAATGATCCGGTGGTGATGCTGGGCTTTGTATTTTTTCATAGCTCCCATGGTTACCGAGATAATCTACTATAATAATACTCTTGTGTTTATGAATGAGAAAGGAAGGGGTGATAGATGAATAAGGAAGGAAGGGGTGATGTCATACTTGGTAGTGGGATGATGAAAATTGTACGCTGAAAAAATAAATCAAACAGCGTTTCAACTCTGTGTGAATATATGCGATTATGTAAAAGGGGGTATGTGAATGTGTATGTGCGTGTGTGTGTATACGTGTGTGTGCGCGTGTGTGTGTGTTTGTGTGGTGTGTGTGCGCGCGCGCGCAACGGAAGTGGGCTGGTTCATCTTTGTTCGCTTAGTATTTGGTTTAATTTTTTTATTTTTTTGAATCATGGTTGGTATTTTTTTGTTGGTCAGTTATTTTTAGCTTTTTTACAGAAAAATGTCATTCTAAAATTGTTTTTTAACGTAATCGTGCCCAAACAAGTCGAATGCTTACACAGAGCAGGTTTTACAGCCACATCATCCAAACCGACCGGGTGAAACCGGGCTTAGCTGCTAGTATATATATATATATATATATATATATATATATATATATATATATATATATATATATATATATATATATAATAGAGTTATTAATATTTCTAAGTCTCTCTAAAGGAGACTACGGCAGCGGTACTGGAAATTAATAATTATCGCCAAGCCAACATGGCAGTCCCAAAATTAGGACGAAAGCTGTCGTGAATTATCTCCAAGAAGCCATCGCCTCTAGCTAGCTATGTGACACACGAAACCTGTGTCCTTTATAACCCTCGAACAGATAAATAACCTTCGAACAGATAGTCAGCAGCGCCGCCTAGCTGGGGCTTGGCTGCTCTGCATTGACAAGGGGCAACACCCTGAAACTAGTCTGCAGATGCCAAACCAGCAGGGGGACACTGCTGACTTCCCCTGTTCGAGGGTTATAAAGGACACAGGTTTCGTGTGTCACATAGCTAGCTAGAGGCGATGGCTTCTTGGAGCTAATTCACGGCAGCTTTCGTCCTAATTTTGGGACTGCCATGTTGGCTTGGCGATAACTATTAATATATATATATATATATATATATATATATATATATATATATATATATATATATATACAGATACATATACATATACATATACATATACACGTTCCAGTACTCTAGCGATTCTTCCTCACCACCCTCATTGATTGAGACATGATTGTGTCATAACTGGAATTAACAATGGTATATATTAAAAGCTAAAAGCTGAAATTTCTCTACTTACGTCAATTAAATATGATTATCGCTTACGTTAACAGCATCTCATACCTCTGTCTGCACTCTGCCAAGAAATTAGGAATTTTCATAAAGTAGAACAACACAAACGGCTTTCTGTCATCACTAAGACATAGATTATAAATAAAAACTTATACCAGACAGTAATAGAGATATCCATTAAAACTTCCTGTGAGATGCAAAATGTGATGGCTTCCAACAGCTTGATGAATAACATCCCCATGGCTTGAATATATTTTCAAATTTTGAGGAGTACTGATAAATGTTATACTTCTAAAATTGTTTAGGAAATGTAATCTGATGAATAGAATTCATCTTTGTCGTTTATACATCTATTATCTATAATGCTCAGCGTATAAATTGGTTGAAGACTGTTGGTATGTCTGGTGTTATAAGATTTTGGTAAATTGATATCTTTATATTGTTTCATTTATTGGACTACGGCCATGCTGGTGTACCACCTTGAAGAGTTTAGCCGTTCAAATCTCCCCTGCACTTATTTTTGAAGTGTAGCGCTTATTCTATTGGTCTCCTTAGGTTAAGAAGATGCAAACAATGCAACACCAGTTATTAAGCAGTGGTGGGGTATATACGCAAACAAACACACGTGCGTGTATATGTGTGTGTGCGTGCGTGTGTGTGTGTGTGTGTGTGTGTGTGTGTGTGTGTGTGTGTGTGTGTGTGTATTTCTTAATATTCAGCGGAAGCAACAGAGTGACTCAAGGTCTGAGAGTTTTGTGCGTTGGCACTTACCAAACTAGCTAAAGGGGGAGAGATAGAGATAGGTTGGTAGATAGATATGTTTCTTTATTAGCCACACAGGGCTCAACACAGAGGGGACAAAATACAAATGTAGAGTTTTTCTTTTCGAGGGGGGCGAAAACAAAGCAGAAAAAAAACAAAAGTGGGGACAACGATGAAAAAAAATACATCGCAAAACGTTTGGGGTATTTACACAAAATACGAAATAATACAGAAAATTCCCAATAAATGGGGAGGTTATCCGTGGAAAGAAAAACCTACGAAAAGACCACGGTAACCTCGGTCCTTAGTGTCACAGTTTGTTAAATAAAATTCCTTTTATTTATGCAAGAAACGTAAGTAAATCTCTGTTTACAAAATTTTAAAACGTTTTATAGAATCATGGTCAAGGTGGCTTCGTCATTTATACGTGCCATTCTTGCTACATGTATCCATCTTTTTTCGAAATATTTGCTAGACAAAACTTACCTCTCTACTCTCACCTTCCTTTTCAAGTGATACTTGAAAAAGTTGATGAGAGATTGACCAGAGAGGAAAGTATTTGTCTCTAATCCTTTCAGACGCGTCCACTAGATGCATTCTTTCGCCATAGCCACAAGTACGATAAATACAGCTCTTCCTTCCCGTTTAAAGGAAGGAGGCGTGACGATATTGACGATAGACTCAGTTGATAAACCGACTCGTCCCACACGTGACAGCAGTCGTTCGACATAAGCCCACAACTCCGAAACGGTTGGACACTGCACGAGTGCGTGCAGAACGGTTTCATCGCTCTGACCGCATCTCGGGCAGGTCGGCCCCGCATTTCGCGAGCCGTGTCTATAGAGCTTATCCCGAACGGGTAGCGCCTCTCGGTAACACTGCCAGGTCAGGGATCTCTGGAAGTTGTCCATAGGTCCCGGCCCGAAAGTCGTCCTGAACAGGCGGGTCAGGTATTCCTCGTCGACGCCCAGGTTCGCCCCGAGATCGTCGTCGTACCTGCCCTCCACTAATCCCCTATAGAATGACTTCGTTGTGATGCAGCCGCTCAAGGTCGACCCGGGACGGCAAAGTTGTTGCAGAGCAACGCGACACTCACGGTGCCATTCGCCATTCCTCGGCCTCTTTTTGATCCACGACTGCAGTTCGGTCATGGAGACGAGCTGCGGGAAAGCGCGTCGCACAAAAGGCGACCACACCTGCTTACCGTCTTCTACGTAGAGCCGGAGATATCGCAGTCTCAGCGCATGTCTGCGCATCATCAACCACGGCATGCCCAGCCCTCCTTTCAGCGGGTGTTGGCAACAAACGGATCGCCTCACCATCGGAACGCTTCCTTTCCACAAAAAGCGGAAGAGGATGCGCTCCATTTCGGTGATGGCGCGATCGGGACAAGGCACGACGGTCAGGCGGTATTCGATGACGGACGCGATGTACGCGTTCGCCACCTCCGCCCGACCTTTTAGGGACAGCTTCCTCTCGGACCATTGCTGGCAGAGAGTGGCCACCCTACTCGTTATCTCGTCCCACTTCTTCTCCGTTTGCAGGTCCGGACCGAACCAGACTCCGAGCAACTTGACCGGACCGTCCGTCCAGCGTCCCACTACTGAGGCGCTGCCGGACGGTATGGGCTTGCTTCTCCAGGTGCCGAGCAGCAAACCCACCGACTTATCTCGGTTGATTTTCGCTCCCGGTCACCGCTTCGTAGTCTTTCAGCGTCTCGCCGACAAGCTCGATGTGCTCGTGGCTAGACGCTATGACGGTGACGTCGTCCGCGTATGCCGACACGCTCGTCCCGCACCCCAGTTCTCGCGGGATGCCCCTCAGCGTCGCCAGCTTCCGCAGTAGTGGCTCGAGAGTCAATACGTACAGGAGCGGCGACAGGGGGCATCCCTGACGAACCGAACGTGCAATGTCGAAGGGTCCCGATAGACGTCCATTGACGCGAACAACCGAACGGATGCCTGTGTACAAGGCAGCCATCCAGCCGCGGAAAACGGGACCGAGGACGGCCTCCAAGTATCGATGGTCTACCCTATCGAAAGCTTTGGATTGATCCAAATTGATCAGGGCCCCACCCATGCCAGGTTCCTTAACTACCCTCTCTATGATGTAGCGCATCAGATGGAGGTTGTCATGGATGCTCCAGCCCGGCACGGCGCACGTCTGCTCCGTGCCGACCAGTTTCTCGATGACAAGCGCCAACCGCTTGGCTAACACCTTGGCCAAAATTTTCAAGTCTGCATTGAGCAGAGTGATGGGCCTAAAGTTATCTATGGCGTCCCCCTTGTTTGGGTCTTTCTTCAGTAGCGTTACCGCTCCTCGGCTCACAAAACCTGGAATGCTCCCGTTCTGCTGCCAGTTGCAGTACACGGCCGCCAAGACGTCTCCAAACAAGTCTGGCATACAGTTGTAAAGCTCGTAGGGCAGACCATCCAAACCCGGAGATTTGTCCGTCGAGCAACCCGCCATCGCGTCCCTCACTTCCTCCGCCGTGATGACCCCTTCGCAGCACTCCGCCTCTCTTGCCGAGAGTCGTGGGAAGCTGTGCAGGTAGGCACTAAAGTCCACCCTGCCTTCTCGCTCGCCAGATAGATAGATAGATAGATAGATAGATAGATAGATAGATAGATAGATAGATAGATAGATAGATAGATATATGCTCGCTGATTATGGTCAGTCATAAAGTTACTATTGATTTCGCGTGAAACCGCTGGCAACTTTCTGACTTGTCATAACCAAAGACTACATAAAATATTACTCTCTCTCTTTCTCTCTCTCTCTCTCTCCCTATCTCTCTCTCCTTATATATATATATATATATATATAGAGAGAGAGAGAGAGAGAGAGAGAGAGACTTTACAGCCTTCCACACAGCTTCCATCTACCATATTCACTCACACGGCTTGGTTAGCCAGAGCTATTGTAAAAGACACTTGTCCAAGTTGCCACACGATGCGAGTATGTGCGTATATAGACGTGTTTTACTCTTATTGCTTATTTTTTACACTTTTTTTACACATTTTTCTGTATTTTGCCTTTAGCCCTGTTTTTTCTTGTGCATGTGCGTATATAGACGTGCGTATGAACCTTTTTGTGCGCGTGTGTGTGTGTGCGAGCGTGTATGCGAGTATGTACATATATTTTGGCGTATGTGTGGTTGAGCATGTGTGTGTTTCAAGTGAGGGTGGATGAGTATATACATATAGGCGCATGTACGTGGGTGTGCGGGTGCGCACGTGTATGTATGGACATGCGCGCTGACACGATTACTATGAACATTTTTACTCCCTTAACTTTACTCCCTCCCCTTACTTAGCGGTCATTCTAATAGCTCTTTTGTCTTAATAACGGTCAATCCCACAATAATTTCCCTTTGTTTAAAGGTCATTTTCATAGCATTTTTTTTTTCGATGGCCCGATAACTGAAGAGATGGCGGCGTGGGTTTCCACCCCGACATCCGAAACTCGGAGTTTTATCATGGCTACCGAATAATTGTCACATATTATATTTACAGATAAATTCCTCTATTTAAATATCGAGGCCTCTTTCATTCTTTTCTTGTCGTACCATTTCTATCGATATACACATACATACATATATATATATATATATATATATATATATATATATATATATATATATATATATACACACACATACCTATATATATTTGTAATTGAGTGCCATTTCCTCCGTTTTTTTTTGTCTCTGTGGTAAACATTCCCTAGCTTTCTTACAAAAAAGTCTAATGCTCTTCGTCGCAAGTGTAACTGCCCGAAACTGTAAGGACACCTGTTAATTTGACTGACGAAAGAAGATCACGAATGACCCGTCCTTTTTTCCTGTCTCTCTAATTGTTGTTTTTCCTGTCCACCATTGTATCGTCTATCTGTCCAGATGTTTTATTGTCCCCTATTGAGATATTCTTCCATTATATATATATATATATATATATATATATATATATATATATATATACATATATAGCGGCGTATGTATACTTTTGCTCACCTTATAGTAAGTATTATCTAAATTTTGTTTCTTTTAGCCCCCTCATACTTTCTTCCTCTTTTCGTTTTCTTGATCCTCGTTTATCTCCCCGTAACTTTCCATCTGTCTCTTTGAGTATTTCTCTATTCCTTCTATCCAGCTGTCACCTACCCTCTCTCTTCTTTCTACGTGACCAGTGTTCGACCAGCTATGATCTTTCTTTCTTGGCCTGACAGTTGAATGCTCGAAATGAGGAATAGATAGACAGCCGACGACTGATGAAGGGTCTTTCTCTGTGTTTATTTGTCCTGTTTTCCCTTTTTCCATTCGTTGTTTGCGTATTTTACTCGTTTGTTTTCGTACTTCATGTTGCTTACACAGTTGGTGACGTCCTGTAGCCATATATATATACATACATATATATATATATATATATATATATATATATATATATATATATATTATTTAATTGAAAGCCACACATCCAATTCCAAGTAAGTTTATCTTAACCTTTTTGATGCGACTCTACTCTATACTGTTTTCTCCCCCATCCTTCTCTAATTCCCTTTTTCTTCCCTTCACCGCTTTCTATCTGTCTGTCTCTCTTTTTCTCTCTCTCCCTGTTTCTCTTTTCTTTCCCTCGTTGCTCACACGTTCTGTTTTTGTTCCTAACTTTGACCTTCCATAAATCCAAAATTTTATTTGGGAATTTATGGGAGCAACTGTCACTGAAGACTCATATTGTCGTTGAATACTCAAAATGAGGAGTATATATACAGCCAACAACTGATGAAGGGTCGTTCCCTGTGTTTACTTGTCCTGCTTTCGATTTTTTCTCTCGTTGTTTGCGTATTTAACTCGTTTGTTTTCGTACTTCATGTTGTTTACACAGTTGGTGACGTTCTGTACCCATATATGCATATATATATATATATTATTCATATTATATATATATATATATATATATATATAGAGAGAGAGAGAGAGAGAGAGAGAGAGAGAAAGAGAAAGAGAGAGAGATAGAGAGAGAGAGAGAGAGAGAGAGAGAGACATATATATGTATATATACATATATACATATGCATATACATATATAGAGTTTAACCGCGGTCGTTACACTACATGTATGTGTATGTTTTATGTGAGTGTATGTGTTTGTGTTTCTGTGAGTGTGTGTCTGCGTATGTGTGTGAGTGTATGCGTGTGTGTGTGAAAGAGAGGGAGCTGCCTCATCTTTGACTTGATTTATGTTTTTCAATTTCAAAGAAACCAATTCTGAAAAGCCGAACACTACTGTAATCTGTTTATTAACTATAATCTGTTTATTAAATTTATTATAATCAAAACTTAATTAAATTATTTAAATTTCTTCTCGATTTCTTCCAGGAATGCAAATCCGTCTTTGCAAAAAGAAAAAATGCAAAACTTTACTGCAATAACTGAGTCCATGATATTAACTTGAGCTCTGTTTTCTAGTATTTTCGCCAAAGTAAAATATCTTTCAAACATCAATATATGATTGTGTAAGTTGCATTCCTACATTACCACCTGGTACAAAGACGAGTAACGTTTTTTTATGGCTTTGGAAGAGGAGGGATACCAGCATCCATGACTGTTTAGGGCCCTGGAAAGGGTACCGAGAGGGGACGAGTTTAATCTCAGACTGGTCACTGGGTTTTAATGCGTGCAACAGTGAATCCAACTAAAGAAAGCCAAAAGCAAGATAGGTGGTGGCGGTGGTGGGGGGGGGGTGCTGGTGATGGCGCTGGTGCTAGTAATGGTGCTGATGCTGGTTGTATTGGTGGTGATAGTGGTGGTGGTGATAGTGGTGGTGGTATGATGATAAACTAGCCAACGGATTAAATCAAACACCTAAAAAGGGAAAGAGTCCTTCTGAAAGCTTTCCCACAGTTTCCATTTAGCAAACTACACTTACAAAGCTTTGATCGACTGAGTTTATGGTAGAAAATGTATTCTACTGTTATGATGTTTTAATGTAGTTGCGGACTTATAGTATACTCATTCACCAACTGTTCAAATCACCAACACGTAATCCACGATATCTCTTCTTTATAGCTTCTACGACTCTCCCTATAATATATAGCTGTGCATACAACACTCTTTGATTCTTTATTATCCACAAGGAACTGCACAAAGAGGGTACGATACAGAACATTACAAGTGGGGTCAAAAAAGAAAAAATCGAATGAGAAAATGTATGATTAATAAATGAAAAAGATGAAATGATGGTCACCGGAGTCCCACGACCCAGGAAAATTCATTGAATATTTTTTAAAACTAATATAAATTATCAAAGTTTTTCTTTTTCACTTTGCTTGGAGTAGTCACCTCAGTTTTTTTGTGATTTTTCTTCTTTATTATTCTTTTCGTTTGTTTCTGTTGTTAAATATTCGTGTGTGTTCCTGTTTGTAAAGTCTCGTAATTTTTGGCTTTTTTTGTTTGTGGGAGGGAGAGAACGAGTAATTTTCTTTTTCCTCTTCCTCCCAGCAACCTGCCATTCACCGTCACTTACCTCTGTAGAAGTTGTCAAAGGTGCTACTTCCTCCGTCGTGGCTGGCTCTCCTTCCACCGTCTCCTTTTTCTCCTTCCGCTCTTTACCCGTGCCACCTCCACCCTTCCTAGCAGCGATAACGCCCTTCCATACCAGGTATGGGTTAGGGCTGTTACCTTGCTTGTGACCTCATCCAGTTCTTCTCTATAGGGAGGTCTGGACCTTACCAGACCCCTAGTATCTTAACAGGACCCTAGCATTCCACGACGTTTTTGGATGACATCGACTTGTTCCTTCAAGTGCCAAACTGCAAGCCGACCGACTTATCCTGATTAATACTTGCTCCTGCCACCGCTTCGTATCTTCTGATGGCGTTTTCCACACAAAGTAGCTGCCCTTTGACATCATCCGCGTACGCGATTACTGTCTTCCATCCACTCTGTCTAGATAAGACCTTAGCGACCCGTTGCCATTTGTCCAGGTTCACATTGGGACAGTCGAGTGCTCCAGTCTGTACCTATCTGCCAACTGAAAACGCATAAGCAAACCGGTGAGGCGTAAGCATCCTTTCCTATATGCCGAGCCAACGCTATCCAGGCGTGCGTCCAAAATAGCGTTAAAGTCACCTAACACGACTAATGTCCTTGACGTCATGAGAAAGTTCTCGAGGCGTCGATAGAAATCGTTTTGTTTACCAATAGCACAGGGTACATAGATGCCTATCAACCTCAGGTCCTTACCGATGTATGTCAAGTCGAGAACGATCAACTCACCTTCCGGATCAACAAAAATTGTTCTAGTCTGCAGAACCAAGCTTTTACGAGCAACACTACTACCCCTCCACGACCTCCGGTCTGGCTAGGAGACATTATTTTCTCATAGCCATTCAGGAGTGCCGAGAAGGTTCGTAAGTCGTCCAGCTTGGTCTTTGTAGCCGCCATCACATACAGTCTATGTGACCTGAGGTCATCACAAAAACATGCCTGCTTCCACTTCGAGCTCAAGACAAGTACATTCAGGCAACCGACATTCATATCAGCCATCCAAAGGTAAAAAAGGAAACTTACTTTTGCTGGTTAAAGAGGTATTACCCTCAGTGTCACTACCTGTTTCCTTTCCATACCTTTCTTTGTTTCTTCTTCGGTCTAGGGTGGCGAGTCTAAGAGCTTCGGTAGCTTACTTACTTTGTAGATATCCCCCACTTTTCTGTCTTTCAATTGTTAATATAATGTAAGATCTATACGGGCATACCCGCTTACACAATATACCTTGGATAGTTGGTGTTTTGTGATAATGTCATCCAGGTATATGTCCTTTTTGTTATATCTGACCAGTGTCTTCGTGTCTGTGGGGGCCTTATGGGTAAGGGGTGGGGGTCTTGGTATTTTTGTGGGTGATGTGGTTCATTTTTTCTGAGTATATGGGGCTGGGAAGGTGTGGGTGACATACACTGTCTTTTATTTGGTTTCCTTTTCACCTCTTGAAATTCCTCCTCCGTTATGGCGGCCTTCATGTCGTCTGCCGGAGGAGGGATCTTCGCTTATTTCTTCCTTTTTTGTTTTTGGCTTCAATTTTTTTTTGCTTCACTTTTTTTCTTTCGCTTCTCCTGTTTTTTTTTCTGTTTTTTTCTAGTCGAGGGATGGGGGTACTCATCGCCATCCTTTGTTTTTGAGGCACCGCATACTGCTCTTATGTGGTCTTTTTTCCACACTTGTAGCAGCGCGGCTTCTTCCCCTCGACCTGTATTTTTAAAATAGTTTCATCCCCGATTCCGTTCGATCGGGGATTTCTTCAAGGTCCATTGGTGTGGCCTGAATCAGGATTTCTACGTTCTGTCCCAGTAAGTTTGGGTGGGGTGGACAGAACGTGTAATTTGCAAAATATTGATTTTATCTTCTCTGCTATACCAGAGCGCCGCAATAATCCAACGTATATCTAGCTCTGGCGGCACTTCTTTCATTTTGACTCGGGACGTTCTACGTCCCAGACACGAGGGTAGCAATGTTACTTCTGTAGCTGTCAGTGTTGTGACTGAATGTTTTCTTGCCGTTTCTGCGTCCTTAAAGCGCACCTCTGTGAAGGCAAACCTTTTGTCTCATGCCACGTAAGTAATATCATTCCAAAGTGACCCGAGGCACTTCTCAATTTTTTCTTTCTCCAATATTACAATCTTTTTTTTTCCATTACATCAAAGCATTTATAGACGATGGTCCTGTTATCTCTTTATTGGTGAATTCACTTGGTGGTGAGATGCGAACATCTCCCCCATCCACTGTGAGCATGGTATAACATGCCTGAAAGTTCGTTCTGGGCACGTTTACATTTTTGTACACCACATTGGTGACTTCCGCATAGTTTCTCTTCTCACCGTTGTTATTGACCTCCATGACAATATAACAGTTCACAAAAAGCAATAGTTCAAAGTTTCAAATCCTTCACCCGTAGGGGAGGCAAACAATTTTTCAACAAAGTCCGTAAATAACAATTTTTCCAGATAACAATTCAACAACGATGGTTCAACATTAACAGCAATAAACGATATAATATGGCACACAAAAAATCAACTGCAAACTCACCAGCATATGACACCCTTTTGATATCTCCTGCACGCATGCGTATTTATACATTTCAGAATCGTCCATTTATCCATTAATGGAGATGTTCGGATTCCACCGCAACATCTAATACAGCCACAATCTGCTGGGCGAGAGGAGCGAACCTGAAACCACGTAACCGTGACACTCTTCCAAAACTCTGTAGGTGCAGGCGTGGCTCTCCGATTAAGAAGCTCACTTTGCAATCACAAGTTTCCAGTTCAGTCTCACTGTGTGATATATGGAAACTACGTGGAAGCTTGTCATATATATATATATGTGTATATATGTGTGCGTATGTTTGTGAGTCTGTATGTATATATGTATGTATGTATATATGCATGTATGCATATATGCATGTATGTATATGTTCGTATGTATGTGTATGTATGTATGAATATATGCATGTATGTATATGTTTGTATGTATGTACGTTTGTATGTATGCATATGTTAATGTATGAATATATGCATGTATGTATGTATGCATGTATGTATATGTTTTTGTGTGTGTACTTTTGAGTTTGCCCCACACACAGCGCTTCACAACTGGTGTTGATTTGTTTACGTTACAGTAACTTAGCGATTCGGTAAAAGAGACCGACAGGCTTTAAAAAAAGTATCTGACTTAAAAATAAATACTGGTTTCGATTTGTCCGACCTCAGTACATCACTTTCAAGGCGGTGCCCCAGCATGACCGCAGTCAAATGACTGAAACAAGTAAAAGTTAAAAGATAATGAAGTTTTCTTTTGGAATGCCAGTGTTTTCTAAAATATTTTCTCATTAACGATATCTTCAGATTAAATTCATTGCATTTCTATTCAATCATTTCAAACTGGTAAACATCGAATATATTTCGCTTAAATTACTTGTCTTCTCTAATATGGTGTTATGGGTAAGCAATAAACGTATCTCTAATGTATTAGCTTATTTGTCTCATTAAGTTATTTCAGAAACAGCTCACGACATAAAAATTTTCAAGCATTTTGTGATTGCACGACAATTTATGGAATTTCAAATGAAAATAAGTTCCACTATATAGTTTCTGACGAGTGCATTAAGTAATTGAGTGCTTATTACATTTAATAAAAGCACTTGATGTACATAAATGCAAAACGTTTGCCATATTATCTAAAAGATGTTCTATTATATTCAATACATAATCATTTACTTCATACTTGTACTTATTTTCTTCTTCAACTGATATATGGTATTGACTGTGGCTATGCTGGCGTACAACCTTCGGGAGTTTTAGAACTTCGTTTTTACCCTAATACTTAACTCACTCTAATAGATATTTTATCGATCATTATCCAACGACTTGGTTAAAGAGACGCAACTCTACACACCAGTTTACACCGGTATACTCACAGACACCGAGAGTCAACGAAGAAAAAGAGCCCCTACATAGACATCTGATCTCCATGTAGTATTAGTCATGTCTCTTGTAGAAAAAAATATTGCTGTTATCTTGGGTTTCTTGCACTTACGAAAAAGTTGTGTTCGTCACGGCTAGAATGCTTTTGACCATAGGTTGCACAACAGAAACACAAAACACTTTGTGTGTGTGGGTGGGTGTGAGTATGTGTATATGTACATGTGGGTGTATACATACATACATACATACATACATACATACATACATACATAAATATACACACATATATATAGTGAGAATTTACAAAACAAAGACGAAGATGGATGTGTAAACAACAAACAGATGTATTAGTTTAACGCTCGGGAAGTGAGAAAGTCTTTTATGTTTCGAGACTACGCTCTTCGACAGAAAGGAACACAGAAATAAAGAGGGAGAGAAAATAGAAACGTTTTAGTGGCTAGCGATCTATCATGGCAAATGCCGGACAGAGGGGTCACACAGGAGAGCTAGGAAGAAGGGGAGATAATAAAGTAGTGGTGATTCCAAAACGAAGGTGCGTGTGCGTTTGAATGTGAGAGCGTGTATATGCGTGTGGAAGGGGCTGGTGACTTTGACGTGTGCGTGCGTGCATGTGTAGATGTGTGGATGATGGTGTAAATGCTGGGAAATGGTCAGTGCTAGCGTGTGCGCTGGTGTGGGTGCTTGGAAGTGGTCAGGGCTAGTGTGTGCGGGGTGGTGTGATGTGGTGTGGTGTAGTGTGGTATGGTGGTGTGTGGTAAAGTGATGTGATGTAGTGGTGTGTGGTGTGGTGTGGTGTAGTGTGGTGTGGTGGTGTTGGGGTGGGGGAGGCGAGAGTGAGGGAAGTATGGGTAGGGTCTAAGGGATGGGGTGGGGTGGGATGGGATGTATAGGAACGGTGGGGTTGGAATATGTAGGGTTGGAGTAACAAGGGAGAGGTGGCGATGAAGGGAGAGGGTGAAAGGGAGAAGGTGAGTAAAAGTGAAAAGAGGAAGTAAGTGCCAGAGCAAGAGAGGAGGGGTGGGTGGGAGGAAGTAGGTGTGAGAAGAAGAGAGGAGAAAGGAGGAGAAGGAGGAGAGAGGAGAAGGGGGGGGAGAAGGAGGAGAGAGGAGAAGGAGGAGAGAGGAGGAGGAGGAGAGAGGAGAAGGAGGAGAAGGAGGAGAGAGGAGACGGAGGAGAGAAGAGAAGGAGGAGAGAGGAGGGTTATATATGTGTGTGTGTGCGTATGTGGAGGAGGAGGAAGTGCTATGACAGTAGTAGGATGTTAAATGGTCAAGTGCCCTGAAAGTGACTTGTTGTGGACGGTTGTAGTGGTTGAATTCTTGAGATATCTCTTCTTCCTTTCCGCCATCTCCTCCCTTACTTTACTACTACTGCTGTTTAGAATAACACCTACGCAAATATTATAAACAATACATTCTTCTTCACATATATTTACCCTATATATGCATATATATATATATATATATATATATATATATATATATATATATATATATATATAATCATAAATATATAGGGCTTAGCATGAGATGCTTCACCAACATACTGAAAATTTAGAAATGGTTTTAGAAATGGTTTTACCGATAAAGGTTTTTTTCATACTGAACTACTTGGCAAAATTGTTAATTATTAATTTTGTTACTAATTGGCAATTCCCTGCCCTATATCTGTATATATATATATATATATATATATATATATATATATATATATATATATATATATATATATATATATATATATATATATATATATATATATATATATATATATATATATATATATATATGCATGTGTATGCATGTGTGTGCATGTGCATGTATGTATGTATGTATGTATGTATCAGAGTATGTATCAGAGTATGTATATACATACAGGCATACGCGCGCCCGCACACACACACACAGTGAGAGTATTTGTGAACAAACTTTAGCGGACAGTAAATAGAAAACGATCTAATGAAATATTACGCGATATGCTCTAAATTTTAAATTTCTCTTTTCTCTTTTAGACATATTGACAATATCAATATGACAGATTCCAGTATGAAACAAAAAAATTTAAGCTAGTCAAGTTCGTGGCTTTAACTGCCTACCGCAGCGGCTCGGATATTAGCAGCACTTGAGCAAAGAAGGACTCTGTGTTCGAAGTCGGGAAAGACATGGAGAATTTAGGTGAGAAAATTACATCTGTAGCCAAGAGAAAGAAATATTCACACCAGCTAGACCTCATCAGGACGGCTGAGCTTGTCACCAGGTCCATGAGGTCCAGCCTAAGTGGATCGGTAAGAACCATTGCCTCTGTACCTATCTAGAATCAGCGGAGGAAGAATAATGACACTATTCGAACTCTGTCATAAAACCTCTGCTATAGGAATGAACATATACCTATCTAGTACAAAAGGCTAGATATTGCTTTTGTGTACGAACATGAAATCAGCAAAAAGTTACATTCTGTTCTCAAGAAAGCATGTAAATTGGTAAGGGAACTTCATATTAATCCTGAATTTATGAAGAACCTGAAACTACTGCTACCAAGCAGGCAAAAAGAATCAAACACACTACTAAAAAGAACGAACGAAAGCAACTTGAAGAATGGTGGCACCAGAAGTTCATGCTTGGACAATATATTCTTCGAGGCCAAAATGCAGGAAACAACCCATCAATGACAGAGTAATTCAGAATTTGAAGCAGAGACTGAATTCTTCATAATGGCGGCACAAGACCAAAGTTTGGTCTAGTGCTGCCAGAAATTACCAGACAAATATTCTTAAAAACGATGCAGGCCCAAAATTCAGATTCTGCATGAAATTTGTTGACACAATTGACCATCTTGTTTTAAGCTGTCCTGTGCTAATACCAAACGGATATAAAAATCGCCACAGTAAGGTAGGACAATATTTACATTGAAAAATATGTAAACACTATCAAGTCGACACTCCAGGTTGAAAATGTTACCATCCTCTAGGATTTTACTGTCAGTACTGACAGAGCAATTCAGAATAATCAATCTGACATAATCATTAAAGACAGGAAAGAAAATACTTGTAAAATGATGGCTGTAAGTGTCCCACTGATAAGAATATTTGTTAAGGAATTTGCCAAGCTCGGTAAATATAAGAATCTGGAAATTGAAATAAAAATGATGTGATATCTTAAATCAAAAACTGCCATAAAAAAGAGATGTCAAAAATATCTAGATAGCATCCCAGAGAAACCTTATCGCACAGAAATCCAAATGATTATATTGACAAGTAACACATTCATAGAAAAAAATCTTTCAACTTGAATTAAACGTTCTGTATTGTATTTTATGAATGCTTTTTTGTACTATCCTTTCCGCTTTCCCGCCACAGACCTTCGATTACATCCAAACGTCTTTTAATCATCACTTCCTTTTGGGCGCTGAGTATGACTGTCTAGTGATTGTATCAAACCCACCGATTAAAACCAAAATAGTAATGATGATGATGATAACGTTAACGACGATAGCAACGACCACCACCACCACGATGATGATGGTTATCATGATGATGATGATGATGATAAATGCCCTGATGCAGTACCAGGCACTGGCTCTCATGGCTTCTGATCTAAGCTGATTGGAAGTGTTGTCATATACATGTTTTGTCTTGGTATAAAAGATGGGCTACAGAAAATATTCTGTTCAATACCACAGATTTGCTTGTCAGTTGTTTGACCTTAACCAGTTGACCACGTCCTTTGGTGGCTGACGATATGTGCATCTTTGATTACGAGCAGAAGTAGTTGGGGAGCATAGTAGTAAGACACGGTTATGGTTGCAGAAAAGAAGGCTGAAAAAGGGGAACAGAATGTTTCTTAGTAGCAGCATAAGATGAAGCATTAAGGATTAATTGGATAAAAGCCAAGATAGACAAAAACCAAGTAAATTCCCAATGTAGGTTATGCAAATCAAAAGAGGAAAGTGTTACTCGTATAATAAGTGAATGTAGTATCCTGGCACAGGAAGGATACAAGAAAAGACATGACAACCTAGGGAGAGTAAACCACTAGAAGTTATGTGGAAAGCTAGGATATCACCATACTGATAAATGGTATGAACATGAACCTAGTAAAGTACTAGAAAGTAAGGAATAAAAAATTTTGTGGGACTTTAACATTCAGACTGACAGAGTAATAGAAGCTAGAAGGCCTGATTTAATAGTAGCAAATAAAAAATAGAAAGTACCAGATAATTGACTTTACAGTCCTAAATGATGAAAAAATCAATATGTGAGGTATAGAAAAAATAGCAAAGTACCAGGACCTAGCCACTGAATTACAGAGACAATGGAAAGTGCGAGTAAAATGTATTCCAGTAGTTATAGGTGCATTAGGAACTATCCCCAAAGATTTGAACAGATGGATAGAGGAAATAGGCATAAAGCCTAGTCTAGTACAGCTCCAGAAAACAATGTTATTAGGGACAACTAGGATACTTAAGTAATTAGGATACTTAAGTAACTAGGATACTTAAGAGGGTTCTTGGCCCTATGGTTCCTTGTAATAGCCTGATATTAGGGATTTTTCTTTTCCAACACTCTTATCTGTTGTGTGTATATGAATAATAATAATAATAATAATAATAATGATAATAATAACGATAACGATGTCGACGACGAGGATGATGATGATGATGATGATGATGATGATGATGATGATGATTTGGCAAACAGTAGTTTTGAATGAATCAATCAGCTTCTAAGCCCATTAGAATAATGAGCCAGGACACATATATGACTAGTCAGCCAAGCTAATCCCCTCTCCTCCTGACATAACAAACCAAAACCATTTCACACACCCAGTTCCGCCTCGCAGAATGACTCCCCCATATAGATAAGACCAGCAAAACTAACAGGCTGAACACTACCAGTCTATATTCCAAGATCACAGAAAGCACTCTAAACAATAACCACAACGGCTACAAGGACAAAATCGACCACGACAGCAGCAAAAACGATCATAGAAATAAAAACCAACAATGACTACAAAGCCATCGTGACTACAGAAAATAGCAAAAATAGCCAGTACATGGAAAAATAATAAGAAAAGCAATAACGCTAAACGGAACAGTACAGTTTACAATAGTACTACCACCACCACTGACAGTAACAATACAAGCAAATAATATTAATACGAATAATAATATGTCCTGGGTATCGCATGAAACATCATCCGGTTGTGGCGTCTCGACGTGGGATGAATAACGTTACCTTTAACCACAACTACTTTCAGGTCACCGTTGGACAAGGTGTAGTGTCTGTAAGCCAACCCCGAGACCTTGAAATACCAGGTCGGCGTCCGGCAAGATTAAATCTGTCTCGTGGGATGAGGATGTCCCTTTAGCCTTGATCGGCAACCCCTCAAGAGATGATGTCGCAATAAAAACACAAGTGGTTGCGTCACCTCATCACCAGAATCCTCATGAGTGGAAATGTCAAATACAAGGTATTATACAACGACATGAATGAGGCTGGAACTGAAAACAGTTTATACGAGGGTAGGTGTGGAAGCCTTGGTTAGTAACCCGCCTAGTGATGGGGTCACGATAAAAGTACTGCGCTATCGAGACCAGAACTGTTAACAGTGAAGGTGTCGCGCACGGCAAGCAAGGTGTGTTTGCTTTGAACAGAATAAACGGTTCCAATCAAATAGAAAGCGTCTTTTGGGGGAAATAGAGGGGGAGTCATATCAGGAAATGATTTCTGATGCAGAAGAAAGTAAAATTTTTATGGATAACTGTGGAACCGGCCGGTGAGACATTAAGAAAGTGCAGAGTGGCTAACACAAGTGCAAAGACAACTTGTACCAAGACAAAGGACATCAGAATCGATCTAGAGATTTCATTACCTTCGTGCGCTCGTTTAAAGAAGAGCAAGAAACTTCCTGTGAGAGATGAAAAGTGGAACGGCAATTGGTAGGTGACTGCAGATTTACCAGGGTGTCAGGGACTCTTTCCCATCCCAGTTACGAAAAAAACGGACATTTTAATGTGGTGTGAAGGAAAAAAAGTTGTGAATCTAGCCGAGTTAACGGTTCTTCATGAAGATAATATGGACGCTGCTCGGGCTCGAAAGATTGACCGTTATGTAAACCTCCTCAACGAATGTGAAGACGCAGGCTGGAAAGCGGAGCATTTCCAATCGAAGTCGGATGTAGAGGGTTTGTCGGATGTAGAGGGTTTGTCGGATGTAGAGGGTTTGTCAGATGTAGAGGGTTTGTCGGACAGAGTGTGAGACGACTGTTGTTATCGTTAGGCCTAACTCATCGTAAGGTAAATAGCACCATGACCGATATCCAAACTACAGTGGAGAAGGCTAGCCACTGGATTTGGTTAAAAAGAGACGATGAGCAATGGCTAGAGAAATATTGAACTTTATTTAATAACCAGTTGATCTAGCAAGCGAGGCTTCATATCAGTGAGGGGGGCCGGTTCGCATTGATGCCATCGAGAGGTAGGCCCCGAAACGGTGCGCATTCTCTCCTGATGACCCCATACACTTGCTGGCTTCCGGTATGTGGAGTTCTCCACTGTTAGCACTTGCATGTGCAAGTTGTTTGCAGGACATCAGTGAGACTAAAGTTTAAAAATATAAAAAATTGGAAAGGGTCTGGCCCGGAATGGAGTACAAAGCAACTGGCTGAAGAACTTTACACAGTTACACGAAAGGATCGCTGCACAACTGGATGAGTACCTGCAGCCTGGTCACGTCCTAACGTGGATGATAAGTGAACGAAGGCTGTTATGTCTCAAGGATCGCTGAAAAGTAACTTGGTATCAAATTTTCGACCTATAACCTATAACTTACGTAGAAGCTTATGAGTGGTATCTTGATGGAAAAGCTATATAATCATCTAGAAAGTAACAATCTACTTCCAGAAGAGCAGAAAGGATACAGGAAACAAAGTAGAGATAATTAGAAATTGTAGACGCAGATTGACGGGACTGAATGTAGCAAGGTTAGATTACAAAACCGCATATGACATGGATAAGTAAAACAATGAGCTTGTTTGGAGTGGTAGAAAATATGGTGAAAATGGTTAATGAAAGTATGAAACATTGGAATATTGAACTGATTGAAGGAAA
This sequence comes from Octopus bimaculoides, assembly GCF_046866305.1. Taxonomy (NCBI): domain Eukaryota; kingdom Metazoa; phylum Mollusca; class Cephalopoda; order Octopoda; family Octopodidae; genus Octopus; species Octopus bimaculoides. Next base: position 20,387,788 of record NC_142936.1, on the reverse strand, counting down.
ACAACGATTTGGGAAAGTGAACATCAGTCGTAGAATATTTCAAGGCGATAGCTTATCTCCATTACTATTTGTACTGGCTATGATACCGCTTAGTTTGATATTGTGACAAGTCAAAATAGTTTACGATTTGGGAAAATAAGTCGGATAAACCATCTCCTTTTTATAGATGATATAAAAATTTATGCGTAAAGTGAGAAACAGCTTGAAAGTCTTCAACATGCTGTTCAGATGACGTAGATAAGGAATTTGTGATCAAAAAGAGCGTTATGTTGAAAATGAAACGAGGATGATTTGAAGGAAGCCAGGGTAATAAAATGTCAAATGGGTAAACAATGAAAACAGTTAAGAAAGGACAGTGGTATAAGTAGTTAGGAATATTAGAAGCAGATGAAATAAAACATGAAGAAATGAAACAAATTACTAGTAGAGAGTATACAAGGAGAATGAGAAAATTATTGCAGTCAAAACTGAATTCAAAAACGTTTATTGAAGCAATAACTGCAAGAGCATTTAGATAATCAGACATGGAGTTGGAATTGTAGTCTGGTCCAAAGATTACACACAGAAGCTTGACAGAAAATCTAGAAAGCTGTTGACAAGGCATGAAACCCACCATCCGTAAG
>NC_142936.1:20359665-20382165 GCF_046866305.1 Octopus bimaculoides | reverse complement strand
GAGAGATGCATGTATGAAAATATTAACGTTTGTTTTCATGTTAAGTTATAATGAAAACAATTTTATATTAAACGGGAGGAGTACTCAATACATTTAGTAGAACATTAAAGCATGAGAAAAAAAAATTATATACTAACAACACCATGACACACTTAAGTGATAACTTCAACCTTCTCGATATCGAGAAGTTTAAATTTCCTTAATAACACCAACATGAAGTAAAGAAGTCCGATAATCAACCAACATCACCATCTACTTTCATTCTTTCGTGAACCCATAAAAATTCTATTACCTGATCACTGATACACCTAAACAAATTTTCCTAATTACAAAGGTTTTAATGCTACGCTGAACTCCGAATTTTAACTTTCACATTCTCAAAACAAAAGGTTAATTTTCCATTGATATCCAAATAGAACCAACAACTAAACCTAGTGACACATATGCTGAACAACTAAGTCCTTATACCAACCTACATTCTTTTGTGAGTCACTGAAAAAAGCAAATCCATGACCTGAAGCTGACACATTTAAATAAACACACCTGATTACAAAATTCTACGTGCATGAATAGATTCTAAACAATAGCACAACCACAAATTTAATCAATACAAATTTTCAATAATATCTCACCATCACAACCTAACCGAAAACCTAATTAGCAAAGCGCCACCTACTCCAGAAAATTTTCTATTCGATAATTAGACGTTGATCAAATAGGTGTCAAAGTGAAGTGCCTAATGGGGCCGATATACTTAATTAAAACTCTTGAAGGTTGTGTAGTATCCCAGCATGGCTGCAGTCAGCAGGTGGAGGACTAAAAAAGGATATTTTTCCGAAAGAAAAGAAAACTGGTAATGGTTTGCCTCAGAAAAAAAAAAGAGTTTATAAAATGCATAAAATAAGAGTTGTGTTGCCATAGGAATCTAATTCTAAAATTTTAATTAATGAGAAAGTATAACAAAAAATCGCAATGATTTCTAACATAAACACAAAATCAAATTTTTTTTTTTACATTAGCACAAGGCCGCTGTTTTTGGTGGGAGAATACAATTACTCTAAATCAACCCCAGTACCTTATTTTAACAATCCATGAAAAGTGGACTTCGGCGGGATTTGAACTCTACACGCAAAGTAATGTCACTAAATACCGTAATGTGTTTTGTATGACTTTTTAGCGATTCTACTTATCATTTGCTTTTCTTTTTCGTTCGAATATTAATATTTTGTTGTTTTGTAGTGTCTTATAGAGTAACAAAATATTGTCGTGTTCACATGAGACGCTTTACATTCAGAAATCTCAACGAACTAACAGCTCAAACTGCCTATGGAACTAATAACCGGAAGAAATAAACTAATCTCAATCGAACACGCAAAAAACGCATCCGTATTAACATATCGATAACATGTTCATAATATTCAATATTTCATACTAACGTTTTGGCATCTGGGTATAATATTGAATATCTTAGCAGCATTTGGATTCCTTCAGGACAAAACTCGGTTATAATTTCTGATAACTACTCTTCTATTAATTGCAATTAGGGATCATATGATAAATCTTTTTCTAGGAGTTATTCCTTTTCCTGTCAAGAGATGAAGACAATGCAAGTGAGGTTTTTAATCGTATCAACCAAACTAATATGCTGTTATTAAGAACATCAACTATTTACAGCCCAGTATACAATTTTATTCAGCGATATATCTTTCTCTGTTAATAATTATTCTGTTTGTTTATGTATTATTTCTTTATTATTTTTTTCTATTTTTTAAGACTTAGTGACAGGATTTATGGTCAGCACCTATAACTTCTTTTTTTTCCAGGTCTCCGAGGCCGGTGAAAAAATATATTTTTACACCGGATTCCTGCTCTTGTAACATAGTTGGCTCTGTTGTAGTCACCCAAATGTCAGGTGGCTTTTGATTAGATGAAGCGACGTCTAAAATTACGGCTTGATGTCTCTTGTTATTGAACAGAAACTTGAGATATTTTATCGCGAAATTTTAACTACACTGCTGTGTTTATGAAGTAATCTTTTTAATATCATTGCGATTTCTATGGTTATTACATTTGTATTTCTCTCTTCTTCGAATCTAAACTAATATTCAGCCAGATAACACTTACCCAAGATATCATCTGTTATGTACAATATAGCTCCGTAGATATTGTTCTCATTTCCTGTGAATTGTATTGCATTTGCTGCTGTCATTTCATGCAGAGTATTGAATTTTGAAAAATCTAATTTATCTAACGTACCAAACTTATATAATATAAGAGACTTTCAGAAAATTATAAGCTTATGAAGATAATAATAGGTTTACCATATACAGTACTAGCAGAAATACCCGGCGTTGCCCGGGTTAAAGAGAATAATGAGATCTAAAAACGCCGTCTAGACTACGCAACCCTCAACTGTTAGTAGCTACGATACCATATTTCTACATTAATAACTCTCCAATCCATGCCAGCATGGAACATAGACATTAAGTGGAATGCTAGAAGAAAGTTTTCAACTCATATGTATATAAAGTAAATACACGTAATTCAGAAAGACGTTTTGTGTATTTTATTTCGTAACCAAACAAACAGGTACAGATTATAAATAATGAAAGGCCAATTTTGGTGATTCATTTGACAGAGGTAGTAGAGAGACAATGCGATGATATATCTGAGGTTGGATCTTGAAAGTTTGGATGAATGCTGCCTCAGTTAAATCTCTTGTGGTTCCAAATGATGTCATCTGTAGTACAGCGTCGTATTGTCTAATTTTGTTTTGCAAATGTTAGGAATCTTGGTCAGTTGATGATAACAGTTTCTTCAATAGCTCTGGAGGTTGGGGATTGTGGAATTGTTGGGAATGTTTTTAACTTTGGTGTTATATGTATTGCTTGAATTTCTTTGACATATGAAATATATGTATTTTCACTGGGTTTGTAAAAGAGAGTTGTGTAGTTCTCGGGTTTTAGGGATTCACACAGACACACAGACACACAGACACACATTCTCATCTTTATATATATAGAGATATATATATACACACACACACGCACCCAAACACACGTATATATATGTATATCAATATAGATATATGAAAGTCAATGAAGTTTCGTAAAAGAAGGTGATCATGTACATACTTTCTTGCTGTTGTAAACAATGCTTCTTGTTTTCCCTTGTGGAGCATATGCAAATAGGTTTTTTTTTTTTGCTGCCCACTCTTGAGCAGCCAACATACAGTTGTCCATGTGAGAAGCAGGGCTCTTCCAAGAGAAGACCAGCTACAGACAGTGCTCATCTGTTATGTTCGGGTTAAAATTTCATCAACATCAAAAATATATGAAATTTCATGGGAGTTATGGCAGTTATGCATAGAATATAATTTCCAAATTGCAGACAAAGTTTACAATCGATAAATGTCTTAGAACAACCAGTCTCTCATCTGGGAAGGCCTTGAAATCAATGTTACCAACTGGGGACTATGTGTGTCGCAGTGATAATAAAAAGACTCAAAGGAGGTCTGCAACGAAATAATTTTACTCAACACTTTGCAAGTGAATCAGTGGAGGCAAAGATGCGTCTCATTTACTTGACAATTTATGCACCACATTGCAGAAATCACTATGTAAGTATATCTGAAAGGGTAGTCTTACACTGTTGTACCGTTGAATTACAAATAATGCTCATCTGTTATGTTCGGGTTAAAATTTCATCAACATCAAAAATATATGAATTTTCATGGGAGCTATGGCCGTTATGCATAGAATATAATTTCCAAATTTCATAAAGATCCATTCAGTACTTTTGACGTAGTTTTGGATAAGAAAACAAGTGACTAATGTGTGTGTTTGTGTACATGTGTATGTGTGTGATGGGTGTATATATGTATAGATATCTGTATGCATGTATATATATGTATATATGTGTACATATTACATGTACATCTATATATATATATATACATCTACACATATGTATACATATACATGTATGCATATAGATCTATATCTATATATATATATATCTATACATATACGTGTACATATACATCTATATGTATACATATACGTCTCTCTCTCTCTCTCACTTTCTCTCTCTCTCTGAAAGTATCTGTCATTACAGTATCGAAATGTGATTGTTTCAGTTAGTGGAATAGTTTCATTTTTAAAGTGAAAGTATTTGACATGAGTGTTTTTGTTTCACTTTTGACACGTAATACTTAAATAGTGGAGGAGATATTATGTTGCCTTGGGCTCGAACTCTGCAAGAAGTTAAAAAAGTTTTTGACTAAAACACAACTGGAAGCCTAAGGCATCTGTAAAATTTGAATGAAATTGGTTGCGTAGTTCTCGAGTTTTAGGGATTCACACACACACACACACAGACAGACAGACAGACAGACACACATTCTCATTTATATATATATAGATTCACTTGCTCTGATACTCGTCGGAAGAGAGGGTATAGAAAGCAGCAACAAGCCAGCTAAAGAGAGACGGAAATGATACAGCCAAAATGCATACATTGTACACAGAATAAAACACGAAAAGACAGAAAAGTGAACAGCAAAAGATACACAAAAAGGTATAAGCACGTAAGGAGTGATGTAGAAGAATTCGGGAAGTATCGAATTTTTGAAAGATGCAGTATCTTAACAGATTAAAACCGACGTGTGATGTTTATTCTATACTTCGCCAATTCTGAACGTAGTAAAAATATTTCCGAAAGTCATGCGTGCTGCAATGTTTTCTTGTTTTTTTTTTGTTTTTGTTTTTTTTATAAGTATGCCCTTCAGTGATAGAGGTAAAGAATTCATAAAACTGGTCAAAGTTATTATTGGAAAGATCTTGGAAAATTTTGAGGGCTGCTGAAGTATTTAATCACAAAGTTCCATATATATAGCTCTAATTTGGTATTGTAGTTAAACTCATGAACCATTTTCAGTATAAATATTATTGCATTATTCTACAAACAAGTTCGGAAGATATATATTTTTGCTTGGTATATAGTAAACAGGTGATAATTTAAATATAATTCATTCTTGATTTTTATCTTACTACAATCACTTTTACTTTTCTACACACCTCGGTAGCTTTAAAAAAAGGAAGGATACTTCAGATAATATTAATATAGCTTTATCGTAGGGCAATTGTAAATCTATTACCTGGCAACTTCATCACAAGGGAATTATATCGTGAGCCAATACATTGTTGGTAAATTCATCGTCATATTTTTGTACATAGTATATATATATATATATATATATATATATATATATATATATATATATATATATATATATTGGTTTCCTATTTTGGCACAAGGCCAGTAAGTTCGGGGGAATAAGTCGGTTACATCGACCCCAATACTCAACTGGTACTTATTTTATCGACCCCGAAAGGATAAAAGGCATAACCGACTCCGGCGAAATATACAAAATATATATCTAATATATAAAATAGAGACGCCTGTGTATTCGCTCTTCCCGCGAAAACAGCTTCACCAATTGCTTGCATACTTGCGATGCATGAATAATTTGATCTCGGACAAATATTAGGCTCTTCATTTGATTCTTTTTTTTATTAAAAATAAATAATATTGCTGTATATATATGATTGACTTCTTTAAAAAGGTTTCTCAATGTCAACTTCCAGTATTGACGTAGCAACGTCAAAAAGCTTCACTCTCTATTTTGACGTTTTCATTTCAAGTTTTAATTTACTATTTGCAAACAACTACAATAAATTACTGAAAAAAGTATTTACAAAGTTCACAAATTTAAACATTCCGTACAAGAGCTTTTATGCAGTTCAATATTTAAGAGATGAAGAATTATGTACATTATTTACGTAAGAGCTTCTATTTATACGACTTTTTCATTTCATGTTTGTTTCATTCATTGTTCGCAATATTTTCCCTCACCCTCTCACACACACACACACACGTGCACACGTGTGTTTTCGTAATTACGTTTGTATACATTTATGCATGTGTGTGCGTTTGTGAGAGAGAGAGAGAAAGAAAGAGAGTGAGTCAAGGGGTGTGTTGTCATGTATACGTACATACATAAATACATATGCATACATCTTTTTTGTATGTATGTGTGCCTGTGTGTGCGTGTGTGTGAGACAGAGAGTGATGTCAAAGTGGCAGTCACTCTCTCTCTCTCTCCCTCTCATACACACAAAAGATGTATGCATATTTATTTATGTATGTACGTATACATGACAACACACCCCTTCTCTCTCTCATACACACGCACACACACACACACACACGGACACACACGTCCATTTCATATGATGTTTGATATTGTGTGTATGTGCGTGCGTGGGACGTCCTTCAATCGTCATTTATTTCAATTACTGTTGTGACGATATTCACGTAACTCCTTTTTTCATTTAATCCCCATTTTAATTTTCGTAAAAGTTTCCAAGAACAATGTTCTCACTCTACATGAGGAGTCGGGATAGATGTAGACGATCAGTATTCTACAGTGAAGCAAAGATGAGTACAGGTAGCCAGAGTCAATGCTGGAGTCTGCAACTCTGTTAACTCCATCAAGTATGTTTGCAAATATATAAACAAAGGTTTAGATGCTGCAACATACACTTTTATGCAGAATGGCAGTCAACTGATAAATAAAAATGACGAAGATACACAGTATGGCAGAGGAAGATACATTAGTACCAATGAGGCTTTTTGGCGCATCTTCAATTTTTCCCATTCATGAGAGGCACTCATCCATCATTCATCTGAGTGTCCATCTAGGGGATGACCACAGGGTTATCTTTACAAAACAAACAACCTTGCAACAAGCATTTTCTTCAACAGAAACTACCCTTACTGCCTTTTTTAAGTTGTGTCAAGTAGATGAAGATGCAAGAAAACTCCTTTACCCACAATTGCCCAAGTATTACACATGGAGAAACAAAAAATGGCACAAGATGAAATGTGGGGACTGATGCTCTTGCAAGAGTTTACTGTGTCCCCACCAAGCCAAACAGAATGTTACTACTTACGCCTCCTTTTGCATGAAGAGTCGAGGAGGGTAGATGGTCATGTGTGTGAGACTTATAGGGAAGCATGCTATCAACAAGGTTTTATTAGAAAATGATGAACATTGGGACCTTGCATTGATTGAAGCATCAGTATCAGATTCTCCGAGGAAACTCCGTAACCGTTTTGCAATTATACTAAACATGTGTCAACTTAGCAGTCTCCGACAGCTTTGGATGAAGCATCATGAGGACAGTTCAACAGGCAAACCCAGGTATCAATACTCAGTTCTCTGAAACAATTTTTAACCAAGCACTGATTGAAATTGAGGATCAAGTTTTGGTCATGGGAGGCAAAAATTTACAATAGTCTGGCTCTGGACTGCCAAAAACAAACCGTCAAATTAGGGATTTAACTTCAAGAGACATAGCAAGAGAGACAAATTATTACAAAATTGGTTGCATTTGTGAATGAACATGAACCTAAACTTCTTCCAGAACAACGCTGTGCATATGATAAGATTTGTTTTATGTTGTTATTATTATTATTATTATTATTATTATTATTATTATTATTATTATTATTATTATTATTATTATTATTATTATTATTATCATTATTGTATTATGGATTCAGAATTGATTTCCCAATTGAAGAATAAATTCAATTTAGAATAAAAAATTTCTGCATATTTTGCTCTTTACTTCCGATATATAAGGAACAATTTCATTCCCGGGCAACGCCGCGTGCTTCTGCTAGTGTGTATATATATATATATATATATATATATATATATATATATATATATATATATATATATATATATATATATACCATTTAATTTTGTAAAGTAAATTCTCCGCGTTCTGTTCATAATGAAAAGGAAATTTAAAAACAAACGTTCCAATCCTATGATCTCTACATTTATTTTACTGTTGAAAAGGGAACAATCAAGAGACAAAGTAGTAATATCGCTGAGACAGACGCTGCACATTAGATATATCAGAAAGAAATGTAAAAATAGTACAGCATCAATTTAATGCAACATCAATAAATATCGAAATCACGTATACTAAATTATTTCGGAAGCATAGAAGCATTGCACGTAATTTGTCTTTTAAAATAATTATTTCGTCTACCAATTTTTAAAAAGTGAAGCATTATTTTTTCATATCTTTTGTGAATTAATATTTAAAAGTAAGTTTTATTTATTCTTACATAAAAATAATCAGTTTTATAACCTTTTTTCTTTTTGGCAATTCTATTTTTGAAAGTAATTTTGATTTTTTTTCTCGTGTATCTACTGAATGAATTTAATATTTTTGTCTGAATTACTTTTTTTTTATTATTTCAATGATATGCGACAACGTATTTACTCTGCCAATAACAACCTCAAATAATTTTTAACAATGCTTATATATATACGCTGCGGATAAAAAGTATGAGTATATATGAGTATATTGACGATGTTTTTGTCTAAAGATGAATTTACCCCAGTACACCAGTTGAGGTCGAAACACTGTCTGGCGATTCACATGGTTTCTGAGCGAAACGCTGCGTCTAAACACACATGTTGAGAAATGATCTCTGGTCAAAATATTCCAAACAACAGCTTTCCTTACTTATATACATATTATGAACATTAAATGCTCCAGTACTGTTTTAGATGCATATATCAATTTAATTCTAGCCAGGCTCGCTTTCGTAGAAATCAGTGAATGTTTCGTTCAGCGATTTCTATATCGGAACCAGTATTTTCAGCTTGATTCAGAACGTCCGGGAAATTCATCACTGAGGAGAAGAAATCAAATCGAAACAGCGTATGTGGCGATCTACTAGTGTTCTGAGCGGAGTCCTGTATTGTTAACATAGAACTCTCGCCAAGAAATTTTCCCTGGGATAGAATGTTACAGGTAATGCCGTTCAATGTTTGTATACTCATTAGAAATGTATGCACACCGATACACACACAATTTTATAATATATATGTATATTATAAAATTTTCAAGATCCGTTAGAATCAGGTATTTAAGTAGTAAAAGCACCAAGGTAGAGTCGGGGATAGCGCACCAGTGTACTAATAATGTGTGTTGATATATACGTCCTTATGAATTTGTCACTCTAGTTATGCGCACATTCACAAGTACTGACAGGGGTACACACAGGGCACGTATTCCACAGTCGACTATAGACTCCAGATCTAATGCCTGGAAGGTTCCGAGTTAGTTGACGAATAAACAACAATACAGATTGGTTGAGGTTCACTACAGTTGTTTCAGACGTGTTCTTTATTGATGAACAAAAGTGTTACATCATGCAAAAAAAAAAGTTTTCTTCGGGTAAGTAAAATTTAACACTTATGATTCCTCACAAAAATAGAACATAGTGCAACTTGACCCGTCCATCTAGGTTACGACTGGAAGAAGATATATATATAATTGCTAAACAGGACGTCAAACATTAAGGCAGGGCAAACATCATAAGTCATATACAATATTATTATAGGAAGAAATTCAAAATCTTACAGCTGTTTCTGGGATATCCCCGAGTATGGGATATTCCATCATCAGAGATAAATTGAAGAAAAAATATGGAAAATAATAATGGTATATATCAATAAGATGACGACATAGAGGAATGGAGTAAAAGAATAAGGAGATAGAAAGAGAAAAGATAAAAGAAGCATAAAAGTTCATAGTTTAGCTTTCCAAGGTTATAGAAACCAGAGCATGAGTCCTTAGGTGCAATTCTGCGTAAATCCATGAGCGTAAGTCTTGGGTTAAGCGGAATGACAAAAGGCTCCATCAACATAGAAATAGGAACTTTTTACAATGCTGATGTATACGATCTTATAGGCCTCCATATTCCAGACACACCAAATAGGAAATTCTTTTCAATTAGCTTTAGCGTATACAGGGACGATTCCTGTATAGTTGACTGGCACGGATATGAGTTCGTTCAATCGCTCACCATTGAACAGAACAGGCCAACCTGAACGCGGAGTCAGTGAGATCGAATTATCCTTCCTCGAAGCGCGAAGACTATTTCTGTGCAGCTCTTTCAGTAATAGCGTCTTCTCCGTTCGGTAGCTTCGGAAGCTTGACTGAAAGTGATAAGAAGCTTGTATCAAAAAGGCTCACATTTTCTACTTGGCACTCCATCATTATATGTCTGAAAATAGATAAAATTTATTCATATTTCAAAAGCGATGAACAAAAGTTGTAAAGGGAAGATACAGCGAATACAGCTACAAAAAAGAAACATAAAACGCAACGAAAAAATATTTTTCGTGTTAATTCAAATAACATTGAAAAGAAAAATGACCGAATTTATTTTACAAACCTACATATAAATTCTTCAGATGTGTATATTCTAAGTATTGTAGATTACGATCCTGCAAAACAAGAAAGTGAGAGGATGGTTTACCTAACCCTTTTCGTAATTTTTTAATTTTCATTTTACTCTTTCTTTTCCTTTTTTAGTTTGAGGTTTTTCTTTTAAACATCTCAGATTATGATTCTTCAAAAATACGCATAACTTTTACATTTTCGATTTCTTTTGCTTTTTGGAGGTTTTTTTTAACTTTGGAGCCTTCAAAAAATTCAAAGGTAAAGAAAATGAAAAGTTATGGTGATAGAAACAAAATTTTCAAATTTTCAAATCTTGAAACTGCACCCAACAACTGAAATTAAGATTTTATTTTTACATAATTGTAATTCTCGGTTTTTATTAAATGTAAATTTGAAAAGCAAAATTTGAAGAAATGTCAAAAACGAAAATGTTACTGAAAGGGAGTGAGAAAGAAACAAAAAAATTATGATCTCAGATATTTAATATTTAAATGTGAAAAAAATTTTCGAAAGGAAAGTCAAAACTGAATAATTTGGAAAAAAAAGTGACAACACACGCGCACACACACACTTATACACACACACATACACAACTTGTTTTTCAGCACAATTGTAATTTATGATGCTCATAACATTCATTTCCGAAGAAAATCCGGTAAATTGGCAGAATCGTTAGCGCGTCGAACAAAATGCTTAACAGCATTTCTTCTACTCTTTACGCTCTGTGTTCAAATACAACCTAGGGCAACTTATAACTTCCCTTTCGTTTTTTCGAGATCGATAGAATAAGTACCAGTTGAGCACTGAATCGATATAATTAACTAACACCCTCTGCCCAAAATTGCTGGCCTTGTGCCAAAATTTGAAACTATGAAAGGTGGCGAGCTGGCAGAATCTTTAGCTTGCGGCATTTCGTCTGTCTTCACGTTCTAATTTCAAACTCTGTCGAGGTCAACTTTGCCTTTCATCCTTTCGGGATAAGATTAGTACCAGTTGAGTACTGGAGTCAATGTAATCGACTTAACCCCTTCCCCAAATTTCAGGCCTTGTGCCTTTAGTAGAAAGGATTATTATTATCATTATTATTATTATTAGACAAGACGAAGAGCGCGATGCAATTGCAATAGATATTTCATTGGTTGAACGATATTTCGACAGCAAGTCTGCCTTTGTAGAGTTCAAAAGAAAAAGTGATGAAAATTCAAAATTATAGAAATTCAAATCTAAAATATGAACGAGAGTAACCAGCGTCCACGCACTGATGGAATGACATCATCAGTTTTTTAAGTTTCAATTTTATAACTGGTGAAAAGAAAAAGACAGAAAAGAGAGAGAGAAACAGGAAAAAAAAGAGTAGGAAAAAGTAGAATATTTAATCAAACAGTTTTGTGTATATTTGATGAAATTCTCCTGTCATTTTCTTCATTCCTCCAGGCCGTGATGCTAATAACCAGCAAACATATTTCTTGTCATGCATTTTGAGTATTGAAAGCGTAACAGATTCAGAATATTTTCTGAGAATATGCACTTTCAAGTCTTTTTCAAAATTGCAGCCGTTTGAAGCAAAATGTTCGGCAAGTTCTGTCGAACTACTGTCATTGTACTCATATCTTTGCCTATTAAACCTTTTGTTTAATTTTCAGAAATCAAGTTGTGTTCCGTGCATTCTGCCGCGTACATCAAATGGTAATCTCTACATGTCCCGCCTTCTGTATAAATCATAACATTTCTCTTATGATTCCTGATGGAATTCACTTGACTCGTATTGCTGCACAATGAACAGGGCTTACCTCTCTTGCGGCTGTTTCTCAAGGTACAGGGTGCAGATATTCCAATGTTAGTTTTCTTGGAGTCAAAAATAGAGGTCAATAGTTCTCATATTTTTATTCCGTCTAAAGGCTACAATAGGCAGCTGGGGAAATATCTGTTCGAAACAAGGATATTTTTCCGCAACATGCTGGTAACTTTCATTAAACGCTTTTGAAATTCCAGCGAAATTTCGATGCCAGTTAATCACTTAATGACGTCACCGAGGTCAAAAATGTTTCGTCTCTAAGCAACGTCAAAACTTTCGGTGTCGACAACGAGAACAACAACAGCAGCATCAGCAGCAGTGACAACAACAACAATAACAGCAACAGCATTACGAAAGAAATGAAACATAAAAACACAAATGTCGTCTCTGCGTCCTTTGCGTCTGCTGCAGGAAATATGGAAAGTTTCCAAATAGATGAAGAAGAATTAAAATTGGCTAGAAAAATTGTAAAAAGAGATGGGAGAAGGGTAGCTCTAAACCCTCTATTCATGATAACATACCGTTGCATCGGAGTCAAGTCTTGGCGGGTGAAAAATACTCCTGAGAGCTAAGTACAAAAATACCTTGGGCGCGTGTGGGATCAAAAGGCCCACATCACCCGAGGAAAGAAGTTTGGAAGTATTGAGGTGAGATTTGGGGCGGAAGAAGTTAGTTGTAATTCCGCAACCACTTTGAGGAATGACAACTTTTTCTTAATCCCTAGCTATTGTGGCCAACGCCTTACCAAGATTAGGGTGCTGAATGTGCCGCCAGAAATATCCTTTACCTGATTAGTGGTGGCCGTCTTTGCAGGTTTAGAAGACGAAGTCACAATATTGGAGGTCAAGAAACTATCTAAGCAAAACTGGTTAGGTATAGGTATAGAACTGACCTTGCAATGCAAGCAGGACCATATCGACCTGCTGTTCGATCTAATCGATCTCCTGGATGGTAATCACCTGTCAGTGTTCGTGGAGAGTAGAAAGCTAAGATGTCACATCTGTGGATCTGTAAAATAAAGCCTCACTTCTGCCAACATTACAAACACAAGTGCAAAATCATAAACAAGTGCTCAAGACTCCTACACCTACTCCCACACCCACTTTCACATCCACTCCCAAACCAAGAAAAAGAAGGGGCCTACCCCCGCTTACCACGGCAAAGCAAGTTTCTTGTGAGTGCTCTTCCTCCCAAACCAACATCAACTGCAATGACATGGAGAAGGAAGAGCTGAACGATCGATTGATCACGGTGACAAAAGGAGGTAGGCGAAACAGGAGGTGAGTACATAGCCCTACTCCAAGAAATCAACAAAAACTTGTTCTGAAACCACGACTGCAATATAATTCACAACCACTCCAACAAAATACAAGAACAAGATCAACAGCTTCAAAAACAGCAACATTATCCACAACATCATGAAATTAAAGAAACCGAGAAACAACTAATTACAAAACTTCAAAAATATTCATCAGACTGTAAACAAAATGTATCCATCAATTTCACTGTTGTGAACAAATGCAACAGTGAATTGATGGATTTTGTAAATCAAAACAAAGATAAAATAGAGTGAGAGGGAAAGGAATTTGAGGATTTCATCCTCAAAACCTCCAAGGACAGACTTTTAATTAAAACGTCGTCAGACGTTTATAAAACTATAACAGAAAAATTCCCAGGTAGTGTGAGGATTTTTAAAAAATCTGTTGATAAATGGCTGCTGGAAGGGCTCTTTAAAAAATTTTCACCAGTACCTAGACGGCTTACCACGGCTTTCGGTGACGGATGTGATATTCTGCAAAAAGCCGATTACAACCACTGAAATACAGGAGGCGATGAGCGATTGCACAAGCCATAAATCGTCCAGTTTGATGGTCTGTCCTACGAATTTTATATTATGTTTTCATGCCAGATTTGTTTGGCTGCCTGTTAGCAGATGTCTACAGTTACTGGCAGCAGAACGATAGAATTCTTAGTGCCGTTAGCCGGGGTGTGATAACACTGCTGAGAAAGGAGGCCGACAATGGGGACTTGCTAGGTAATTTTCGGCCCATAACTCTGGGTTTAAGATTTTGATCAAGGTGTTAATGAAAAGGTTAGCGGTTGCCATCGGTAGTCTGGTCGGGGAGGCACAAACGTGCGCAGTCCCGAGCAGGTCTATCCACGACAACCTTTACCTTATGCGATACATCGTAGTGCGGGCTGGGACTAAAGCTGGCTTTGGTGGGGCCCTGAACAATTTAGATCAGTCGAAAGTTTTCGATCGGATAGACCATCGTTATTTGGAAGCCGTCCTTAAAGCGGCCTGTTTCGGACCCGTTTTCAGAAGCTGAATTGCTGCAATGCACAGCGGCACCTGCTCGGTGGTCAAAGTAAACAGCCACCTATCGGAACTGTTTAATATTGCACATTTGGTCCGTCAGGGCTGCCTGCTGTCACCACTTCTGTACGTTCTGGCTTTCGAACCACTGTTACGGATGTTAGAACAGTTAAGATGCCTCCCTTTCAAAAATTGGACTCGAGAGAGCAGTGTCTGCATGCGCAGACGACGTCACCGTCATGGTGTCGGACGCCTCCGAAGTGGAGACGATCGGCTCCATTGTAAAGGAGTATGAGTCGGTTGCACACGGCTAAAAATACAGACGAGTCGGTGGGATTGCGACTGGACACCTGGAGAGGCAGATCGATGCCGTCGGACGGCGTCGTCGGACGGCGTCGTCGGACGGCGTCGTCGGACGCTGGACTGACGGACCAGTGAAACTGCTTGGGGTCTGGTTTGGTTACGACCTCCATGTGGATAAGAATTGGGAAGAGGTGATGAACAGGGTGATCCCTCTTACCTAGAAATGGGCAGAAGTAAGTTGTCCCTGAAAGGTCGGGCAGAGGTGGCGAATACCTACATCGCCTCTGTCATTATCGTCTGACCGTCGTGCCTTGCTCTAGTTACTGCTTGATTATGTTGGAGTGTATCCTGTTAATTTTCTTGTGAATACGACGCGTTCCAATGGTCAGCTGGTCGGTCTGCTGCCAACTTCCTCTGTGTGGCAGCTTAGGCATGCCATGGCTTTTAATGCGCAGACATACACTCGGGTTGCGCCACCTGCAGCGACTTCTAGAAGGGGAACATGTGTGGGCTCCGTTTGTGAGACACGCCTTTCTACAGCTCGTCTCCTTGACAGAGCTGTAGTCGTGGGTAAAGGATAGGCCGAAACTGGGCGCCTGGCACTTAGAATATCGTCAGGCACTCACTGTCCTCTTCAAGTCCGGCAATAGGATCGATGGATGTTCCACTTTAGTTATTTAGAGAGGATTAGTAGCGGCGAGTAAGACGACGTCCTAGGGGAGAGTGTAGGCGTCGACGAAGACGAACTGACAAGTCTATTCCGGAGGACTTTCCGGTCGGGGGCTGTTATGAATAATTTCCAGATGTCTATGGCCTAGTGGTACCGTCTGGGCGCCACCGATTCGAAATAAACTCTACAGGTAAGGATGTGCTGTCAGATGGGCTTGTCTGAGGTGCTTGCAGAGCGACAAGACCGTTCTGCATGCACTCGTTCAGTGTCCGGGCATTGCTGACTTGTGAAGTTATGCCGAACAGCTGTTGTCGTGTGTAGAACGGATCTCTCTGTCAGCCGAGTCCATAATGATGATTGCCCCGTCGCCCTACTTTAATCGGGCAAACAAGGCATTTTTCCTTTGTCCTGTGACTGTGACGAAAGAGGTTATCTGGTGGACGAGGCTGAATGGAATGAGGGCAAAAACATTCCTCTTTGGTAAAGCCCTCATCGACTTTTTCAAGTTTCACTTGAAAAGGTAAGTAAGGTTGGAGAGGCAGGTGCTGTCCTCGAGGGAATTTATGAAAAGATGAGTGAAAGTTGCGAAAATGCAGTGGATGGTACCGCTCTCAGTGTAGACCTGTGAGTCGGAAGAAAAGAGTTGGAGAGGGCACTCGTCCTCGGTATTCAGGGTGATCTTGGATGGTGGGGTTCCTAGAGGTCCTCCTATATCAGAGGGACCATCACTATCACTTTTTCCCTCTTCTTCTAGTGTCGTATACTATGAATACTTCCCTTCTTCCAATGTATACCGTGTATACTTTTTTATTTTATCATTCCATTATATGTAACCTCCCCTACTTTACGTCTGTCTTTGTATTCTCCCCCTCAATCCTTCGTCTTGGTCGCAAATAAAAGAAATCATTATTATTGTTGTTGTTGTTGTTGTTATTATTATTATTATTATTATTATTATTATTGGAGGCAGCAAGCTGGTAGAATTGTTAGCACGCCGGACGAAATACTTAGCAGTATTTCACCAGTCGTTAATTTCTGAGTTCAAATTCCGCCGAGATCGACTTCGCCTTTCATCCTTTCGGGGTCGATAAATTAAGTACCAGTCAAGTACTGGGGTTGATGTGATCGATTGTCCCGTCCCCACAAAAGTCCAGGCCTTATGCCTACAGTATAAAGCATTATTATTATTATTATTATTATTATTATTATTATTATTATTATTCAGTAGTTTTATTTTTGTAACGTGCTTTCACTTCACTACCGAGCGCAGCTCTGTGTGCCTCGAGTATGTGCTGTGGTTTGCTGTGATGCTCTTATGGTTACTGTATTGAAAATGTTTTGTGCAGTGCCCAATAGTACAATTTTCTGTGTTATATATATTTGTAAGTCCTGGTGTTTTTTTTTATGTATTTGTCTGAATATTTGTTTATTATACCTAAGGCACCTACTATGATAGGAATTGTTTCTGTTTATATTATTATTATTATTATTAATATAGAAAGGATTGAGGTAACTCCTCCTGAAGATATAGAGTCAAAATTAAGAGAAGAGTGCCATTTGCTATCTTAATTTTGACTCTATATCTTCAGGAGGAGTTACCTCAATCCTTTCTATATTAACCAAATGAAGTAGATTGACAAATTTATTTTTTGAACCAGTGGAAGACACGCAAGATGTCGAAATATTGTTCACAAGATAGCAAATGGCACTCTTCTTTTAATTTTGACTTATTATTATTATTATTATTATTGAATAATAATAATTCGATAAATTAAGTACCAGTGAAACATTGGGGTCGATTACATCGACTATTCCCTTCCCCCAAATTTCAGGCCTTGTGCCTTTAGTAGAAATGATTGTTGTTGTTGTTGTTGTTGTGATGTCAGAAACGCCTCGCTTCGATCCACTCGTAAATCTTATTATTTTATTTTAAGAATATATATAAGAATATCTGTTTAAAATTTTTGGTTTGTGTGTTACATAAACTCTTAAAGGTTCTGAGGAGCTTCTCAGCTGCGTTGTATTTTGTCCTTCTGACTGGTATTTGTAATTAATCTTGTGAAGTTAACACAAAAAGTTTAAGAAAGCATCGGGCCGAATATTTCGACAGAAGGCTAGGATTGTGAAATTAGAGATTGGAAGAGAAGTCTTAACTTCACCTTTCTCAGGCTAAACGAAAACAGCACCACTAGCACTACAGTCACTACCAAAACAACAATAACAACAATAGTATTGAGAATTAGAAAGATAAAAACAGAAAAATTGAATTATTGCTTCAGTACACCTGCAAAGTCCGAAATCCCACCATCATTGAAATCAACACATTTAAAAATCAAAACACAGCGACAATTAATCCAATGTTAATGGGTTCGCTGAAAGAAAAACTAATTTCATGCACTCGGGATTTTAAAAATGCAAAATCCTCCTCGCGAGATCAGAGAGAAATTTATCACTAAATATCCCAGAGTTCTTCCGGCAAGAAACCAACCACAAAACGATCTTTCTTTAACTTGTTAAGGTTATCTCAACAGATTTTCTATAGAAATTATAGCCAGCACTGATTTGCTACGATGTATCGTATCCGAAAACATCTTATGTAAACAACAATGCGATCAAAGGGATTTAACAGCACTGCTAACACAGTAGGACACACTATTGACTTATAAAGCATTTAATATACTTCGTAGTGTATTATGGTTTCATAACGAAATACAGTGTCCTTACAAGTCATTATGATCTTCTATAAATGCATAGGAATAAAAGACCGGATCATAGAACAAGTGACACAACAGCAAACAGAAAAGTGCCTCTGATTAATCTGGGACACCGAAACATGCATTACTTGAAAGGAAAATTCGGCATCGTAGAGGAGAGTTTTTGAACAGAAAACGAGACCATGAGACACTCCACAATAATCCTGAAACGTAACAAACTAGTTCTCATGCCAATCTACATTGGCCGTCACCAACCATCTACTGGTTGGTGATTGCTGTTCTCTCCAACATATAGGACAAAACCAATATTTTGCAGGTCAAGAGGTTGCAGAAACAAAGTTGGTTGGGCTAAGGGATGGAGCTAGTAATTCAAACGAATCATGCGAGTATGGAATATATCCAGGATCTGATCACTCTGTCAGCTGGCTCGCAACTGTGCGCAGCCGTTTAGGTTAGAAACCCAGGGGATCATTTGTGAGGTAACAAAAACTGCTTCAAGTTTTCCTGTCCACAGCAAAGGAGGAGAGAAAGAAGACCTCCACTTCTGCCGACACCATCACCACGGCAGCAACAACACCAACAGCAAAAACAGCAGCAGCACCAACAGCAGCCTGCGACCACAAGGGCAACAGTGACAGCAAATACAGCACTAAGACTAGCAGCCATCAAAGCAGCAGTACCAGCAGTAACAACAACAAAACAACAGAAACAACACTAATAGTGGAAAGGAAAATAGCAGAAACAACAAAGGAGATACCGACCTCGAGGCCCATCTGACCACATGCAGCAACAGCAATCGAAAGCCCCCAAGCAACAAAACAACAACCCTATGATCCCTCTTCCCCTCATCCGAAATATGACGCTTCCCAGACATATGTGTTGAAGATAACGAGAAAGAAAGCAAATGGCAAAAAGTAAAAACAAAAATAAAAAGGATAAATGAAAAAACACAGCAACAAAAATAGCTAGAAGGTTCAAACGGAAGACATATGTTCCAACAACGATATGCCACCACCATTTCCAACACCAACAAGAGCCCCAATGCTACCAGCACCACCATCATCATTTCCATCACTACCATCACTATCACCACAACCACAGGCACAACATCCAATCCATGAGTTTTGACACCCATTTTCGGTTGAAACCTGGATCGGGAGGCGGTGTTGCTGTGTTGACTAGTAAAGATCTGAATCTCGCAATAAGGACCATGTCCCTGAACCCCGACGTGACCAGCAGCGAAGGCCATACTTTCAAACTAGTAACCATCTGAGACCCAACGGGGGCCGGGTAACCAGATTTCTTTAAGCGATTGGAGTGTTTCCTTGCAACGTCTGTTCCTTAGTGCTTGTGGAAGATTGGATCGATATCTCGGATGCACGCTTGGACCATGTAGAGCTAGCCAATTGATGGTGGTAATGCAAAAGCCTCACAAACCTGCTCAAACGTTTCTAGTTGATTCACAGGCACTGACTGGATTCTTCGAATGTGTCACTGTGGACATGGACAAACTGCATCAGGTCATACAGATCTATCTAAAGTATTCTGTAGACCAGTACATAAGGATGACAGTGGTTATCCACAATTTAAGATCGACGACTACACAAATTTATGATCTGTGTGGTCGACCTAGATAGACTTTGTAGACAGGGACCCGGTTAAGGGAACCTGAACGCGTCGCTCCTAGTGCTCCAAGCATACAGAGACCGGTGTATGCGTTGGCGGAAGCAATCGTCAACAACAAATATTGGCGCATCCTGGAAAGGGCGATCAAAGTAGAGTTGATAAGGCTTAGCAAGGAAGATGGATGAGGAAACCTACTTAGAATATTATAAAAGGCGCTTAGAAAAATTATCGCAGCGAACATTCTTGCGGCAAGATTTGCCCTTGGCCAAATTTTCAATGCAAAGTAAAACGTGATGGTTGCATTCTCAGAGCTAAAGTGTGTGTTCTAAGACACGAGTCCTGGAGAAATCCTCGTTCTAGTAAACATTACATACCTGTTCTGGGCATGGCCTGTAATTGAAGGAGGACAAGAGGGAGAGGGCACTTACTTTCAGGGTGACTGTAGTTTTGTGGGGCTTTCATGAGCATCCCTTGGAGGTCACCCTCCCTTGGAGAATTATTCATTGTTTAAATCTTATTGTTTCTCTCTTACTGTTATTCTTCCTTTTGCACGTTCTTTCATATAATCCTAAACTGTATTGTCTGTACCGTTCGCAATATTTTTGTGAATCTTTAGTGGGTACACTAAGAAAAGCCATCATTATTATTATTATTATTGGGCCCATGAGGCCAAATAAAGAAGCCATCATCATCATCGTCATCGTCATTTTGTTGCGAGTCTTTGATTCTTTTCGTTTTAAAACCGTAAATAGATGTTTTTAAGACCATTTTTCCTCTGGCTTTTCTTTAAAATAATCATACAGAAATACCATAATAGAAAGAGTAAATATGATGTTATATGTTTCAAATATGCTTTATTTTAAAACTAACGTTTTTCTTCTAAAATAGTTATTCTTTCATAGCCTAATAAAAAAAAGCAAATATGTTGCAATATGTTTCACGAAAACCTTTTTTCATCTGTAAATAAATATCTTTCAAAGCTGATTTTCATATTTCCCCAAATTTATTCCGGAATTCGTCACTCTGAGTATTCAGTCTTTCAATCTTTCTGAATTCTAATTTTTAGATCATTTGAATTCAGTGTTTTGACGTTCAACCTTCTCGCATTCGGTCCTCTTGTGTTCGATGTTATGATTCAAGCCCGAGGTAGAGAAAGCAGTTGACCCATCGGAAATAGTTGTTGACTTGCTTAAAATATCCGACAAAGTAGGATACACATCAATCAATCAAATCTCGTCAGTCAGGTAATAAAAAGAGCCATACCTAATGATTGAAGGCATATTATTGAAAACTGCTACAAAGGCAAAAGGGATGAACTGGAGATGAGAAACTACAGATGCATCAGATTGTTGAGTCGAGTCATGGAAGTTATTAACCAAGATAAAATGCGGTTTGGCTTTGTACCTGGAATTGGTACCACTGATACCATCTTCTTAATAAGACAATTGCAGGAGAAATACTTAGCTAAGAGTAAGCCTTTATACCTAGCTTTAGCAGGCCCGACAAAACCTTTGACAGAGTCCCGCGCTGTGCCATCTGGTGGTCTCTGACGAAGCAAGGGATACGTGAATATCTATGTGGACAGTACAGGCGATATATGAAGAGGCAGTCAGCAAGGTTAGTGTTAACAACGAGTACAGCGATAAATTTAAAGAGCAGGTAGGTCCATCAAGGTTGTCTTCAGCTTTCTCCTGTTTATTATTGCCCTACAAACTGAACCAGAAGAATTAAGACTGGCTGTCTATGGGAATTCCTTTATGCTAATGACCTTATTTTTACTGCAGAAACAGTAGAAGAGTTGCAGAACAAATTCCAGCTATGAAAGCAAAACTTGGCATTGAATGGCCTTACAATAAATTTAACCAAGACTATTGTTAAACTAAGTAGAAAAGAAGACAGAACTCTGCTACTGCCCAACAAATAACCGTGCTCAGTATGCAGGAAATAAGTATGTATGAATTGTAAATGGTGTGCCTAGTGTAAATAGTAGACGCATAAAGAGTATATTGAAATCACGTACAAGCTAACAGTGATTCCAAAACGAAGGTGCGCGTGCGTGTGTGTGTGTGAGAGAACGTGTAAGTGTGTGTGTTTGTGGATAGAGGCTAGTGACTTTATAGTGACTATATATACAGTAAGCTACCAGGTATAAATCATTCGTTTTATTATCAAATAACTACAACCCCTTTCCGATTCACAGGAGTAAAGTGCTATAAGGTAACGTGCCACGAAGATTTAAAAAGAAGTCAGAACTGCCATATATACAAATAAATGTAATAAATGTTCGTGCAGAGAAAAATCAAGATGTCCATTGAAGAACCTCTGTATGAGTATAAATCTTGTATATAAACGTACCGTGCACACTAAGGGAGAGCCATATGTTTACACTGAAGCAACGGCTGATTCATTCAAGGATCGTTATCGCAACCATGTCAGCAGCTTCAAGAAAATCAATAAGAGACATTCAACATCTTTGGCCGATGTTGTGTGACGACTTAGGGAAGATAAAATTAAGTGTAACATAACTTGGTCCATAGTAAGGCACGGAAAACCATATGATATCATTTCCAGAAGATGCTGATTCTGCTCTGAGGAATCCCTAACTATTCTATGGACCAACGAGAAGATCATTAATAGAATTTCTTTCTGAAGGACTCTCGGGATGCTTACATGCATATAAATGCATTTTCGCACAATGCAGAGGTAATGAATTTGAGTAATTGTTAACATAA